>NC_142931.1:108068003-108075503 GCF_046866305.1 Octopus bimaculoides
TCCTTTAGTAGTCGATAAAGTAGCAGTCAAGTACTGGGGTCGATGTAATCGACTGTCACCCTCCCACAAATTCCAGGCGTTGTGCCTTTAGTGGAAAGGATTATTATTATTATTATTATTCAGTAGTTTTATTTTTATAACGTGCTTTCACTTCACTACCGAGCGCTATTATTATTATTATTATTATTATTATTATTATTATTGTTGTTGTTGTCGTTGTTGTTGTTGTTATCAACGGCGGGAAAATACAGCCACTACTAACATACTTAACATCAGCATTTATTTACCTTGAAGACTGCGACCATCTCCGTTACCCTGATTTCATCTCTATTTCTTCTATTGGTGAAAATAAGCAGCAAACCATGGCGTAAACAACAACGATATCAATAATAATCATGGTTTCAAATTCTGGCACAAGGCCAGCAATTCCGGGGTTTGGGGTAAATCGATTACATCAACCTCAGTATTCAACTGGTCCTTATTTTATCGACTCCGAAAGGATGAAAGGTAGAGCCGACGAAATGCTGCTAAGCATTTTGCCTGGTGTGCTAACCATCCTGCCAGCTCGCAGCTTTAGTATCAATAATAATAATAATAATAATAATAATAATAATAATAATAGTAATGATGATGATAGTAATAATAATAATAATAATAATAATAATAATAATAATATTAATAATAATGATGATGATAGTAATAATAATAATAATAATAATAATAATAATAATAATAATGATGAAAATAATAATAATAATAATAATAATTATTATTATTATTATTATTATAACAATAATAATAATATGACAAAAAAAAACAACCAGAAAAATACATAGCAAAAATACCTAAGGACATAGGACATTGAGGGCATTAATCAAAGGACGAGATACAACACACAGGTGCAGTGGCCCGAGATCGAAATTTATTTAGATCTAAAATGTTTTATGAACAAGGTGGATATTTTCAATCTTAATACCGAAACAAATACAACCAGTTCAAAACCAGCGGATAAGAGCATCATTTTGAATATCATAATGAAACCATGAGGCATCCTTGAACCAGTCTGTGCCGCATGTGCGTTTCTTTGCATCTTTGGGAAAGTTGAATGTCTTTCCAAGCACAAATTGTTTTTGTGACATGTAAAATTTCGATCGCACTTCTTGACATGTTGGAAGAGGTTATTCGTTAATACTTTAACGGATTGCACCTCTGCAACCTCCGATGGTCCTGCATTTTCTTGACATGACGCAGTACTGAAAACATCTGAAATTTTCCTCACTTTTACTTCTCGTAGATTTGGCGTAGTATACAGATGAAAATAAAGGGAAAATGTCAAAAAGTGCAAGTAGATTTTATATTTGAAAAGCAGGATTTGTCTTAATTATTTTTGATTAATTTATTTAAACTTACGTGTTCAAAATCATTCGTTATCAGACAGAAAGAGTGAATATATTTCCATTTAACAACTTTAAAATTTATCACACTTTGAAAAAAAATAAAAGCAGTATGATAAACATTTGTGTAGTTCTGAATTGAATTAAACGAGTAATGTACAGTATGTGTAATAACGTGAATTATATTTTTGTACATTAAAATGTTTAATTTCGGAGATATTACCAAGCGAAGCAAACGGAAGCAGATAGAAATAGGTAGAGTAGGTTTTCCAAACAGTAGAGAAGAAAGGACGGGGGAGGAGAAGGATAGAGAAATGGATAGAAAAGAGAAACACTGTCCATCCGCGTGTGTGGAGTGCCACTGAGTGGGACCAAAAGGGGTACATGACGTGACAGACAGACAGACAGACAGACAGACAGATAGATAGATAAATAGATAGATAGATAAATAGATAGATAAATAGATAGATAGATAGATAGATAGATAGATAGACAGATTGCCTGATAGATGGATGGATAGTGAATTTGCCTTTCGACGCTGAAATAAGTCACAAATATATTTTAACTAACCTAAAGCTCGTATATATATATATATATATATATATATATATATATATATATATATATATATATATATATACACAGATTGGAGATCTATTATAAGATCTCATCCCTATCTGCCAGTAAAGAAATATTCAAGCAACACGCTGAATATTACAATGGCGCCCTACAACGAAGGAATAAGACACAAACTATCTCCCGTATTCCAACCTCCTCCTATCCCCAAAAATTTTACCGCAGGAGCAAACCTAATAGGAACTCCTCCCATCGTGTGATTTCGGATCCTAAATCTGCCTCCGTCCATCGAAATCGAGCACGCATTTTTATACCTCAAGCTTTTACCTGGGTAACCCTGTAAACCTGAATAAGCGGACCATGACGCGCGACGTTATCTGGTTCCATCCCACCTTTGTCTTTAATGTTCAGACCAGAGTACCCAAGCTCTTCTTTGCGCTATTTGAATAATATTTCCCTAAGTCTAGTTCTCTTAGAAGAATCTTCAATCTGCAATCGATTAAATTTTCCTACTCCACCACAACTAAAATTTCTGGTACAGTCTTACGTCTGCATAATACGAAACTTAGACAGCTAGCAATTACTTAACTTTAATCAGAGTAACACAACTCACCCTAATCTCCATCCCTAACCATAGCGCGTTCTTAAACCTCCTCACCAATACCGAATCTCACACCACCGACCCTATTTCTTCTACTCCTCCCAATACCCTTAACCAACTTTACAACCCCGCTATACTAACCACCGAACTATTAGATACGAGAACTATTTCAAGCGACATCTGCCAGACAACTCTCTCAGCACCTTGAAAAATTCCAATCCTAACGCCGCGGCGGTTAATGAATATAACCCCAGGTTATGCCTAGATAATCATAACCCCGTAAATTCCACTCTAGCACCTTCTAGAATAATATGCATCTGTAGGCGTCGCACCTCCTGTCCTTTAGATAATAGATGCCTCACAAAAAATGTAGTATACAAATGTGCAGTATCAACTGATAATTCCAATTATGTATACATCGGGTCGTGCAGCACTACCTCCAATGTCAGAGTTGGTAACCACTATTCTAGCTTCAAATCGCAAGCAAGAACAAGCAGCACTTCTTTATTATGGCTAATTCATAACCTAAAACAAAACAATTCGGTATAATTTAAAATGGTCTATATTTACCCATGCCAAACCGTATAATGGTTATAACAACAAATGCGATCTATGCATCGCGGAAGTCTTTTCTATTAGCCAATCTACCAATTTTCTGAATGAACAGAACCATATAATCTTTAATTGTAAAACTGGGGCCGAAACCTGCTGTACTGAGGACTGGGTAACTCTATCAAAAGTTTTCGATTGACCAAAATGGACCAGAACGGCATCAAAGCCAGATTTATTACACATGTTATTGCTTTCAAGGAGATTAGGAGGTTGGATCTTATCGAATGCGCCACATTGTTTGCGTCCTTCAAGAGCAGCATGTCACGCCCTAGATAATTCAACTGGAAATGTTTCCAGTCTGTTGAACTTTGTGGTAGACTTATAGTATCTATACAGCGTGTACAGTAAATCATTCAAAGCAGGCGAAGTCCTTTTCTTACATACAATTGCTTTTGACTGTGTGAAAATTTCTGTTATTTGATTTTTCGTACAGCATCTCTGCCGGAAGCACAGGCAGTCTGTGGAGGTAGGCATTAAATTCCATCGTATGTAACTACGTTCAAACAGTTGCACAAACATCAACTGGAAAATCATATAACTTCCGGAAATCAAATGTGTCCCTCTATCGCCCGTATAAGACTTAACGGTAGATTTTTTACCAAGTAGCGTCTTAAAAGAGTTTTTGTGCTCTCATGTCTAACAACACATGTCATAGCTATGAGAACATAATTTTCATCTTATACGTTGAAGAAAAAATTAAGCGTCATTTTGTCCGTTAGTATTCCAGTCTTAATGTCCTTTCAAATGTTTTTTTCTTTAATTCAGTGGCCCTCAACGGACGCATTGCAAACAGTAGATAATTGCGCCGAAGATCTAAAATTATACTATAATTCAAGGTAGTATAAAATTTATATTTACGCTTCAGTGTTTTGAAAACCTATACACATAATGTTCGCGTGTTTAACACACGTAGTAAATTAAACATACAGTTGTTAAGCCCTCTTTTTGATTCGGTGATTGTCCCTTCTGAATATATAACTCTGTGCCTTCAATCACAAACATTCTTTCCCCTTCCAGTTTTTTCTATTTCTTCCTCTTATTTATTTTTCTTCTCTCCATTACTTTGCTTCATTTTTTTCCATTTTACTTTCATACCCACCTCTCTAATAAAACTTATTGTACAGGCTACGGCTAAAATATATCAGTTTCACCGAACTTCATAAAAGTTTCAACAGCAAGCACACGTTGTGTACCGATTCAAGTCATGATGATAAATAAAAACAAAAAGAAGAATTCTTCTTTTTGTAGAATCCTTCTTCTACAAACGGTAAAGCATTTACCGTTATTGTTTGGAACAATGCACATCGTGCGTTTGTTGTTGATGCAGTTATTAAGGATGGTAAAGTTGAGGTTTAGGCATTTTAATATATTTCGATACGTATCGTGCAGCAAAATATCCCCTTTTCATCATGTACTACTTTTCTCCTGTACTTTCATATCTCTGATATATTATTCTTTATCTTTATATTGTATGTTTTCTCTTGTCTCTCTCCTCTAACTCTTTCCTCTCTCTATCTCCTTTTCTTTTATAATCATCCTTTCTCTCTGTCTACATTCTGTTTTTTTCTTTGAATTTATCTTTCCCATACGCGATGTTTTGTTCAACCGCCCAATTTATATTTACACTTAAATGTTAAAATTTTAATATTCATAAGGCAAGCTTTAAGCATATCTACGATTTTCAAAACTGAAATTATAAATAAAGATTTGAGTTCTTATAAATAGCTCAGAATAAACAACTGTAAAAATTATTACGATCATCAACTCTATGTACTAAGTATTTTCCCATTAGCTTTCTGTATAGTGATGCACATGGATATATATTCATAGATGCATGCACATATACACACAAATATGTTAGCACATACATACTTACATGTGTGTGTGTGTGTGTGTGTGTGTGGGTGTGTATACGACGGGCTTTTTAGTTTCCGTCTACCAAATCTACTCACAAGGCTTTAGTAGGCCCGACGCTATAGTAGAAGACATTTGCCCAAGGTACCACGCAGTAGGACTAAACCTGGAACCAGGTAGCTGGGAAGCAAGCTTCTTCCCACACATATGTATATATGACGATGGACACTCCCATCAGTTTCGACATATGAGAATCCTTCAACCTTCTCTTTGTTTGTCAGTCATAATGCTTATGTCGAATGTGACATTTAAGTCCCACCAATGATTTGCAAAGAAGGCCACAGATGCTGCAAATATGAGGATTACAGGTCAGTGCAGGTAGTATAATTGCAGCTGCAAAGCCTGTTAATGCTGCTTGCAACAAAGTTTCTAATACTATTTTGTCACAACGATCTCTCTTTTGTTCGTTCCAAGGCTGTTCACTCAAAAGTGTTGTGAGCTATCTTCATTGCTAAAAGGTTACTCTTCAGCTTGTCCTTATATCAAGCTGGCTGTGCATGAGTACTTTGGGTATTTTTTCATCACTCATTCATGTGTGCGTGTGTGTGTGTGCGCGTGTGTGTATGTGTGTGTGTGTGTGTGTGTTTGTGTGCCTGTGTGTCTGTGTGTGTATATGTGTGTGCATACTAGACCAAAACGTACATGACAATTGGAGCTTGTATTTTAAAACATTATCTTTCAATGCATTTGCAGTACCATGACTGATACTAATATTTGGGATACTGCATTGGTCAAAAGAGAAAATCCACCACATAGAAAAGAAAATCCGCAAGACATCAATTTCAAATCTCCAAAGAAACATTGATATTGACATGGTTTACCAGAAAATAAAGAGCTGATTGCTATCTGGTATCACTCAGATAATATCTAGGAAACAACAACAGCTAAAATAAATACATCATCCAAGTAACCAAAAATGAAATGAATAGCATGCTGCGGGCCTGTTGTGAACTCCTCAAGAAACACTTTCTGATGACCTCCCATTTGAACCCAGAAATGCAGAGCTCCCATATCTCAACAGGGACCTCGACTAAAAGTTTTGCATGGGTATGTTTCCGTAAACTAGGAAAAGATGGTAATATTGATTTCAAATTTTGGCACAAGGCCAGCAATTTCGGGGGAGAGAGAAAGTCGATTCCATCAACCCCAGTGTTCACATGTAACTTACTTATCGACTCCAAATAATGAAAGGTAAAGTCGACTTCAGCGAAATTTGAACTCAGAACGTATGGACGGTCGAAATACCACGAAGTATTTTGCTCGGCGTGCTAACGATTCTGTCAGCTCGCTACCCTAAAAGGATGGTGATATTAACATGAAATGCAACCTCCCTTGGATTCGTGACCATTGCATCACGTCACATCTCGAAGGTTAAGTTTTTCCAGTACAGGAGCAGGTGATAACTACGAAATAACTAATAAATAAGAGAGAGAAAACCCTTAAATACCCACAATGCAGTCATAAAAGTTGATAATGTCTTTCTTTACTAGTGGGAATAGTATTCTTCTAGCATCTGCCCAAATATTATCAGGATAATACATCATACTGCGATATGATGTTGCTGAAATAATATAGCGACCCATCCGGTCGGTCTCAAGATAAATATAGACAACACCTCTCTTATTAACGCAAGAAATATTGGTGGAATATTCTCATGAACACCTGTACCTATCAAACATAAAAGACTTGATTTAGCTGTTTGGGACTGAAAAAAAAACAACTGTGTATTGTCAGAAAAGTCAACTATCCATCAGATATGAACAACCCTTCTCAAATCACAAAGAAGAAAAGTTTTGGACATGATTCGATACCTAAAGTTCTACTCTGATTATAAATTCAAATTTATAATATTAATTATTAGTGCGCTTCGTTGTGTTAGGAAAATTCTAAGTGACAGCCTGGAAAAGCTTGGAGTTTAAAGCAAAGAAAAATATTGGTTGACACGTGCTCCGAATTTAAAAACTCTAAATGGAACTGTAAAATTTGCAAGTTCCTTATGTAACTATTATTAATGATGCTATCCAAATTTCATTTCAATATTTGCTTTGTCTCTATTTTTCTAGAAATAATTCTAGTGTATGTGTGTGTGTGTGTGTGTGTGTGTGTGTGTGTGTGTGTGTGTGTGTGTGTGTGTGTGTGTGTGTGTGTGTGTGTGTGTCTGTAAATATATGTATGTATGGTGTCTGCTTGCTCCTTATAGAGCTTGATATCTTCGTGTATCTATAATTGCTCTTCCATAGTTTGACATCTTAAATGACATTTGAGCCTTGAAAGGCGTTTGTTGAGATGATCACAACTACTGCAGCAGTGTTTCCTTTTAGCATTGGCTCCATTTTCCGCTTGTTTATTATGAATGTTCAAGAGCTTCTTGAACGGTAGTGCGATTTCATATCAGCATGAGGT
>NC_142931.1:108080503-108085503 GCF_046866305.1 Octopus bimaculoides
CTTTGTCCCAGAATTTTGAAGCCAGAAACTTTCCAGCTGACTTCTGGGTCGGAAACTTCTTGGGACACGGTGAACGCTGTATCGCCCCTCCATTGATTACTGTTTGGTCTGAGAATCATAAAGATGAAACTAAGTTTCATCCATGGTGATTAGACGAGCCATAAGAGCAGCTTCTCCTGCTGAAAACCGGTCCCAAATCGCGTTTGACGTCATTACTCTGATGCGCTTCGTATCTGCATTCAGGCATTTCGGCACCCGTTTTTCAGAAAGCTTTCTCATGTCGAGAATGTTGTGGATGATGCGGCCAACTCTTTCGAGGGAAATCCCCAGAGTCCCAGTTTCGATTTTAGCTGCAACCCGGTGGCCCTGGAAAATAATGGTGTGCAAAACATCAGATTTGTCCTCCCTGGTCGCAGAAGTTAACCGTCCTGACCGCGTTTATCTGTGACTTCAAAATGATCAGTCCGAAACTGTAGTCATCCTTCAAGACTTCCTTCATCTAGCCATGGATTTCCTTCGCTCCTTTGCCTTACAAAAAGAGGAACTTTATGATCGCCCATACTTAAATTTTACCAAGTCCAATGTAGGAGTTGCCATCATGAGTTAAATCTGCTAAAAGAGGAAGATATATGGTATACCATCAAGACTTTTTGCATATCTTTTCCTAAATAATTGTCCTACATTCCTCGTAAAGATAAAAGCTCTACCATTTCGTGATATCCTTAAAGCAAGGAACTTTTCAGCATACCGCCGTAGAGCGCATCCAGGCTCATTTAAATATTTACCAACGTAGAATAATGTTAGAATAGAGCAGAAAGATTATGTTTCCGATTTCCTTCCATAGTTTAGATTGTGTACTTCTTAAATTATAATGTAAAATTATATATCAAGATGTCTCTTAAGGCAGCACATTTAATACTAACTATATGGTTTTTTACACCATCTAAGGAAACAAAAGTTTCATGCCAAATACAACTTCAAAAGATTTCGTATATTTCATGATTCTCTATAGATTTCAACCGTCTAACTATTCTCAAAGTAATCATGTATTTTCCGCGGTCACTGCCAGTATCCATATTAACACAGAAAGTACACCCTTAAAAGTATACACATCATTTAATAAAAATAAAATTCACTTTACATCTACATCCGTGTTCTGAATTAATTTTTTGGGCACAAGAACCGAGAGACTTTTCTTTTGATCATGCTAATTTTCTCCTTTTATTTTTCCGTAGGCGTTGAATGTTAGCATTTTAAATTTAACATCAAGGTCACTGGTATCAAAGGGTCTGCAAAAGTAATGGGTACAGCCCATTCTACAAGTAGAAAAAAAAGCAATATCTTATTCTCCCTTGGCACACAGTGAAATGTTGGCTACTATCAGATGACGAATACCTCCTATTTCACTTCGAAGACACATTTTAGCTAACACTATTTGAATAAACGTCAAACAAAAACTTAACTATAATGGGCAGAATAATTTGCATATCCTGCATTTGTCAGCGGCGTGATTAAACAATAAAAAGTTGTGTTCGACACGGCATATATAAAAAAAACCTTAATTTAAAATGATTAAGGTATGTTTTAAACCTTTCTTTGTGGAATTATAAACAGATGTGAGTATATCATGACTTCACTTTGCATGTTCACTGACAGAAATACGCAAGCGCAAACAAAGCGAGCGCACACACCCACCTACAGACATAACTATGAAATCAATAAATTTCTACTTAAGAAATATAGCCTTGTAATGATGAAAACTCAGCCTAGTCGCAAATACGATGAAACTTAATTAGAATTATTTTTTTACTGAACATAAAACCAGCTTTGGTTGTATGGATATAAAACAAACCAATGCTTGCTAGCATGTTAAATAGGTTTTACAAAATTAAATAATTTCATCTCCATAAAGATTATCAAATCATTTTAAACGATTATCAGAACAAGAAACAAAACAGGCAAATAATCATTAAGGTGTAATACTGCATTTTCTGAAATTGCTGCAGTTTTGTTCTTAAATATCTGAAATGATTGCTCAAAATGAAGTTTCATACATTGGTGGAGTCAATTATTTTTGACTTCATCCAGAAAGGTTGTTGAGACAATGTTAGGACATCAAGTAGAACAAGAAATAAGTAAAATATTGCTCTCTTTCAAATGATAAAGTTCTTAGGGGCATTTTGATATTATCTTCGGTGATAAGCACTAACATTCAAAATTTTCTTTGCCGGTTGATAAGTCAAATGACATTTCCAACACAGCGCAGCTATTGGCATTCATTCGTTTTAATAGTGTAGATCAAACTGTAAATCTGTGTTGATGTTTTTTCTTCTCACCAAGAAATGGCTGGCATTACAAAAGTTGAAGACATTTTTCATATCTTATATAACTACATTACAAAATGGAAGTCATGTGTTAGTAATTGTATCAATAGAGCTCTCTCTCTCTCTCTCTCTCTCTCTCTCTCTCTCTCTCTCTCTCTCTCTCTCTCTCTCTCTCTCTCTCTCTCTCTCTCTCTCTTTCTCTCTCTGTAGCAGACAGTATGAAAGACTCCGTAATAAAGAAAAGATCATCCTGTTCTTATTAGAACACATTACTTTCTAATTAGAGAGTCCTTCATATCAAAAACAGAATTGAAATGAAGCAAGTTTTTGATCATACTTGAAATGGAAAATTTTATTAAAAGTATACAATTAAAGAATCGTTTGTTTGAGAAAAGTTGCTTTGACATGAATTAAACAGTACATACTACTTACTTTCACACATCATAGTGAAATGACTATCGAGGTGGTGGGATGCAGGGCAGTACTCTGCCTTGAACATGGACAGCTTCTGGCACTTTTTCAAGAAGTAAATTACAAATACATCCGTGAATTTTAGATTTCTTGTGTAGAACATTGCGAAGAATATTTCATCACCCTAATAAGCCGAACAGTAGTATGCAAAAAGAAAATATTCTCAAATCTTCAGATATTCTGACAGCATTTCAGAATAAAAAATAGTAATCTGGAAAAGAAAGGCCTGAAATGGTAATTTTAAAATGTTTCCCTTAACAAATAAAACACTTCTAAAGGAAATTACTCCTGTCAACGTTGAACATATAACAACTTCTGGCGAGAACTTCCGCTTTTATTTTCTATCATCATGCATAGAGCAATATGATTCGATTAGAAACCTTTTCATGGAAATTACAACTGATATTGGTTTGAATTTATCTGTAGAATTATTGGCTTTTATATTCAGGGATCCAGATCTAAAAATCAAATATGTGGGACTGACTGCTTGAAATATGTTGCCTTTTCTCTCGGAGATTATCTTTCAGCAGCCTCACACCTAAAAAGAGAACAAGAAAAAACAATTTTTGTCCATTTTGATTTCACTTCCAACGTTATAATCTTGTTAATTAGAAATTCTTTCTTCGGCTAAAATCGAATGAATAAAAAAAGACAAATTATTCAATTTTTCGAGGCTGTCCGTTTAGCAAACACATATCATGATATTAAGAAAAGAACTGCTTAAGAACATCCCTTTCATAAACTATTTTGCATTTTGTTTTTATTGTGTCATAGAGTCAATATATTTGAGATTTGCTTTAATCTCTTTCTATCGCTACTTCTTTGATATACTTTATCAGTTCTTATCTAATGATTCTCTTCCAAATGACTCACAGGTAAGTTTTAATGTTCACTGCGTCAACCCCAACTTAACTACTAAATTAATTTGGTTAACATAGTCATTTTGCATCTGGAAGGACGCGTTCAGTTTCCAGTAAACCGTCTCTGTCTATGCATACTATTTAAGCTGACTTTGCAGATTTCACTTTTCGTCTATGAAGTCGACAAACAGATCTTCAAGACAACCTATACTATCCTTACCTATTGAACTAACAAATTATCTAGATACTCTTTGTACATTTCAAGAGCGCGTCAAAAATGGCCTGTAGCAGATATGGAAATGAATTTCCTAAGTATGATTAGTTATATGAAAAAATCTGCCACTGTGAACCAGTCGGAGTAGAAATGACCATTAACCAAAAGGCACTGCCTTCACGGCTGTTCACAACGACAACCATCGACTTGCAATCCAGTTGCAGGAAGATCTCTCTGAAACAATACTGCTAGCCAACTAGATCTGGCTAATTGACAGATATGTAAACTTCGAGAAGCTGATGTGTGATGCATATGAGCACGTTTTCTCTCGTTGATAGTCACCATCTCTATAGTACAAGTAACTTCCTTCCTGATCGAAATCACGTCACATGCTTTAAAAGAACCACTTTTTACACGGAGTTGTTGAGCAGAGGAAAACAGGGCGTGAGAAAAGTCACTTGCCGTTGTCTCAAAGAATGGCTGAAACACTTGTCTTGATGTGAAGTGTTTCATTGAAAAGCACATTTAAAAGGATTGGGTGATTTTATCACGAAAAACCATTTACGCTACACAAAGATTCTTTCATATTATTTGCAAAGTTCAAGTCACTGTCTAAATTTACTGGTGTTTTGGAGATGAGTTCCTTAAGGCTCCACACTTTCGTTTCCTTCAATGCTTTTAAGGCGTTTTGAGATATGCACTTCACCTCTTCACTGTTGTCTTGTGCTATGTATTTCTACTGAATGCTGTTCCTATTTACAACAGTGAAATTAAGCCAGAGGGTTTGTGTGTTTGGCTATTGGTGTTGCTATCATTGCTTTTGTGTTTTATTTTTAATTTCTTTTCTCCAGATTTCATGTCTGTGACTGTTGTGTTTTTGTTTATTTGTTGTTTCCTATATTGCTCGTATTTTAGCGAAATTTGCCGATATTGTTTACTTTCTTATCTTTTTAGTTGTGCTTTCCATGGCTGTTATGTTTCTAGACGTTTGTGGTGGTCTTGTGCTGAAGCTGTAAATTTATTCCACTTTGTTTTGAGAAGTGATCGCAGTAGCTGGATAGTTGACAGCATCTCCGATCACTCGTGAAACTGCAGCGTTGAGTGACTGTCTTTGATTTTTTCTTCTCCCTT
>NC_142931.1:108095503-108105503 GCF_046866305.1 Octopus bimaculoides
ATATATGCATGTCTGTAAGCATGCATGTATGTGTGTATGTATGTATGTATGTATGTATGTATGTATGTATGTGTTAACGTATGTATGTATTAACGCATGTATGCATGCATATATGTATGTATATATGCATGTATATATATTCATTATATTCATACGTGTATGTATGCATAAGTACATATGTATGTGTGTATGTGTTTGTTTGTGATCCTATTTATCTGCCTACATATTTCCAGGCGTACTTCTTGCGTGTGAGAAATAAGTAATGCTGTTAATACACAGTTTAATTAAACGTCAGAGAAGCTTTGCCCCAAGCAGAAAACGCAGAAGTTCCTTGAAGATGTTGAATGCTTCTCTTCTGATAGTGACTAATGCTATCATGTTGTTCTAAATCCTTTGATATATTTAGTATGTGTCTTACGTTAACACACGTTTCATATGAATCTGTTAAAGAAGAAATGAAATACTTAGAGAAGAGGTCAGTCACTGATCTTTTGTCCACTATAACCATATTGATCTGGTCTCAGCCGCCACCATGGCTATCTCGTTAGTGTTTTCTGTTCACTTTGTTTAGGTCCAAACCAATCTTCGGCAAGGAAACAGAACACTGATTTTGCGTGGAAACTGTGGTAGTTAGCTCCAATAGAGAGTGAGGTAAAATGCTATCATTAGGCAAGAACGTCTTCAACAACTTGGTATTTGACTTTCTTTAGTAGATGAGAAATCTGAAGTCTGTCCTCCGAGCGCATTATGAGATTAATCGATGATCAGTTATGTATTTCATCGATTTCCTATATTTTCACCTTACTGTCACATTTTCCAGATGGTCTCTGGCTTACTCAACCGATTGCAGGATCGTGCTTGGGATTCTATATAAGTTAGTCCAACTACTGCATTATCTGAGAATAAAACTTACTCGTGTATGAAACTTACTCCAGGATTCAATGGAGGGTGTGAATTGAGTTCTTCTTTGTTGAATTCTTTAATAGTGTTTATTTTTAAAATTATACACATATATTTTATATTGGGAAATTTAATTTAGCATTGCTAAATTGAATTTTTCCCTGTTAGTTTTGGAATTTATTCCCTAATATTATATATATATATATATACATATATATATATATATATATATATATATATTAGGGACAAAATCCAAAATTACAGGTAAAAACTCAATTAAAATCAATTTATAAAAAAATTAAAATTAAATTGAACTTTATAGATAAAATATATATAAAAAATATATAGTTTTAGGGAAAATAAACAAGTTTCAAGAACTCATCGATGAAAATCCACTATCACATATAGAAAAATTAATAATTAAAAGCACAATAAATGAGTCTAATATAAAGTAAAGTAAATATCATAAGATAAATATAATATTTAACTTGGTTATTTTCCCTAAAACTATATATTTTATATATATATATATATATATATATATAAAATATATAGTTTTAGGGAAAATAACCAAGTTAAATATTATATTTATCTTATGATATTTACTTTACTTTATATATATACCTGTCACTGGAAGATGGTAGTCTTTCGGTCCCGTTTGTTTTTGTGTGTGTGTGTGTGTGTGTGAATTAATACGAACGATGAAAAAATAATGGTATCAGTGGTACTTGGTGCAACATGTATTTGAAAAGTAAATAATGCTCACATGTTTTCAGTCTAATCCTTACTGTTTAATCAAGACTGGCTAGACCTAATCCTCGATATTTAATCAAGTCTAATTAAATCTAATCTTTGATCATTTCTTCTATTTCTTGATTATTCAGTATCTTAGTATTTTACGTTTCTTTTTATCTTGCTAATATCATGGAAGTTAGTATTTTAATTGTTTTTAACAATGATAATATTTCTCTGTGCTTGGCTTAGTAGAATTAGTAAAGAAGCGAAAAGCTGAATAAATTTTGTTACGGCATGTTTTTAGAAAGGTGTTTTGTTAATGTTTATATTATTTAACTTTACATTGAACTATTGAAGAAAGAAACTGTGTTTATGTGAATTTAATTACTACTTGTACTGCAAAAATTGTTTCCAAACGAAAATCCAAAAATTTGAGTATCATTTATGTAAAACAATATGTGATATTTTACTCAATCCAACCACAAAAAGAACCATTAACTTTAATATCGGTTTCAAATTTTGGCACAAATCGGCAATTTTGGGGGATGGAGTAAGTCAATTACATCGATCCTAGTGTTGAACTGGTATGTATTTTATTAACTTCGAAAAGATGAAAGGCAAAGTCGACCCGGACGGAGTTTGAACTTACAACGTCCAGTTGGAAGAAAGGCCGTAAAGTATTTTTTTCGGTGCGGTAACATTCCTGCCAGCTCAGGCCATTACTTTCAATGAGTTTAAATTTTGGCACAAGGCGAGCAATTTTGTGGGCGGGGACTAGACATCGACCCCTACATTAAACTGGTACTTATTTTATCGATCGAGAGAGAATGAAAAGCAAAGTCGACCTCGGCGGAATTCAAACTCAGAACGTACAGACGGATGAAATGCCGTTAAGCATTTTGTCCATCACGGTAAGGCTTCTGCCAGCTCGTGGCCTTTGCATATTATATTTTAATGTTGGAGAATATTGCTTAAAGTGGCAAGCTGGCAGAATGGTTAGCTCGCTGGGCGAAATGCTCAGTGACATTTCGTTCGGCCTTACGATCCAGTTCATCCGGGGTTGACTTTACCATTCTTCCTCTTGGAATCGATAAAATAAGTACCAGTTGAGTATTTGGGTGAAGTAATCAATTCATCCCCTCCCCCGAATTTGCTGGCCATATGCAAAAGTTTGAAATCAATATTGAAGAGTATTTACTAGGGTCCATTGTACAAAACTTAAATTACACACACACACATATATTTGTATCATCTTAAATATTTAACAGTCTCATTTATTTATTTATTTCCCTTTATCCTTTTCTTCGTTATGAATCACCTTTCACACTATTACTTGACCGGATAATTTTGATTTGTAGTTTATTACGTATCTGTTTTTTTTTCTTTTGTTTTCATTGTGACTTGCTAATAAAATGTTAAGGACATATTCAACGAGTGTTGTATAATGTGCTGAATCAGGGCTCGTTCAGAAAATCGATTTACACATAACTTGATGAGTCAATATTTTCCAGTATTACCGGATTTATAATTATTCCATGTATTATTTCATATATAATAATGTTACAGCAATAAAATTCTTGTAAAGTATCCATGAAATAATTATTGAATTATGCAATAAAACGAGTTGCTCGCTATATTTTCCTTGTTAATATTTATATAACTTTTACGGATATTTATGGACTTTTCAGATACATCATCACTCAAAGTATCCATTTTCCTTGTATAATATTATCTGATGCTCGATACCCGTGGAAGGATTTTATAAGGGAAACTGAAAGTTTAAAACGCAAATGAAATATATGTATACACACACACACACACACACACACACACACACACACACACACACACACACACACACACACACACACACACATATATATATATATATATTGGCTCTAATTATAACGTTGAGAATATGGAAGCTGATACATCCTCAAAATTTATTTCCTTTTATTTCACAATGTCATGCGGCATATTTTTTATGGTTACGACGACCTACACTTGTTTCTACTGCACAGAGTATGTGCAGCTGCTTATGCAACCGAACATAATTTTCTTGCATCTTCGCTCAGGGTCTTTCAGCCAGCTTAGCTCGAAGAGAACTGAATTGAGTTAGTTGTTCATTGGTTATGGTTGAGGAGGAAGTGAGGGGAGGTGGTTTTAAATATAAAATTTGATCCGTTTGTAAATTAGTATGATTGACCTAGGTTTCACACCATTTGCTGGTCGAAGTCAAGGATCTGTCTACTTAGGTCAAAGTTTAAGTTACTCCTTTGTGCATTGTAGTAGATGGCACTTAATAAGCTTACTTTCAAGTATAGTTCTTGTAATGTATAGTTCTGTGGGTGGCGTATTGAATTATCTAAAACGTGTGTTAGATTTCTCAAAGGTATGTTTATGTAAGCCTTTTAAGTCATGTTCTAGCTTGCTATTAAGTGATTTGTGCCTATGTAAAAATTTGGTACAGTTCCTCTATATATAACACACATTTATTCCCCCCCCCTATTCCATACAGTTCAAATGTACTGATTATCCCCCACTCTGTGGTAAGTTCTAGGTCCTATCTTTAATGAACCATATTAGCCTGATTAAGCTCGTCCTGTTCATCTTTTACTGATATATGAATTTAAATCATTTGTTAGTCCTTTTTTGTTTTGAAATTTAGCTAGGGCCTTATATAACAGTACACCCTCCCCTAAGAAATGATCTTGCATCGATATGCTAAGTTCTTCGTCAAACATCTAGAAGTTAATGGGCATACTTTACTCCTAGCGCAATTACGAAGACCTAATTGCCTGTTTTTATCATTTAATTTGTTGTAGTTCCTACTATCTTTCTCTGTTTTCCTCATTTCTATGAATCTACTATTTTTCCTAAGCTTTCTATCCATAGGTGTTTGTGGGTTGCTATTTCTTACGATTCCTGCTATTTCTAGCAATTCTTGTGGACGTAGAGGCTATATATATATATATAGTTAAATCGAATAATCCCACAAAAAAACAGAAGTAAAGTGAAGTCAAATAAAGTGAGGTGAAGTAAAGAGTCACGGACAAATTAAAATGATTCAATGAAAAGAACAAAAATGACATACTCCAAAGGAATTTCAAGATAGGGTAATCCGACGGCAGAGTAAGGAAATCCATGAATCAGGTATTCCAGATAGGACAGAAGGATGTAGAAGGTTCATGTGAAGATGCGATAGATAGTTAAATCGGGTAATCGAAATTAAAAACGACAATAACAAAGCAACAGAAGGACGTGCATATGGAATGTATTAGTTAAACGCTCGGTAAAGGTGGAAAAGAGATAGGGCTTTTCATGTTTCGAGCATAGCTCCTCATCAGAAAAGGAAACGAAAAAGTTCAGAGAGGAGAAAAATATCACTATATGTATGTATGTATGTATGTATGTATGTATGTATGTATGTATGTATGTATGTATGTATGTGTATACATGTATATATATGTAAGTATAACCATATATATATATATATATATATATATATATATGTATGTGTGTGTGTGTGTGTGTGTGTGTGTGTATGTGTGTGTGTGTGTGTGTGTATATATACGTACACGGATGTTTCACGTACGGACACACACACACACACATATGTATGAATATGTTTATGCATATGAATCTCTGTGAGTATATTACTGTACATATATGTATTAATATATATATATATATATATATATATGTATATATATATATATATATATATATATTCGGTGTGAATGGCGTAATGTATGTCAATAATTACTGTCTCACGTGCCAATTCAAGCAAATACATGAACAAGTGTATTTATTTGTAATTGAAAAAATACGATAAACTAATGAGAATGCCATTGTAAAACATCGATTTGCATTGTTATAGGATATAAGAAACAGGAATGAAACGAGGGAGGCGTGGAGAGCTATTGTAGAAATGTGAAGTGAAAAAAATCAGTTTATTTATGTGGTGGACGTCCTAGAATAATTAAAACATTGCTGTTGTTTATGCTTCAAATTTGACTGTTTGTCTAAGTGCTTTTCATACATTTTAACTGCATTGTTATCAACAGCTGCCTAAAACAAAACATTTTAAAACACATTTCACCGTTCCTTTTTCAAATTTAAAAATATATTCCATTGACTTTCACATAAAATACCTTTATAAATATAACAGAGTTATTTGAGATTAAAAACACTCTTTCGTTTAGATAATTTTGTTTGAAATATATTTCCGAGTTAGCAGAACATGATTAAACAAACATATTTATTACTGTCTTGATTTTATTTCTGCCCAGTCTATTTGTGCAGTCTCTATTTCCGTAAATCTCCATCCGTCGATCTGTCAATGTCTACACAAGGTATATATATATATATATATATATATATATATAGGTGTGTGTGTGTGTGTGTGTGTGTGTGTGTGTGTGTGTGTGTGTGTGTGTGTGTGTGTGTCTGTGTGTCTGTGTCTGTGTAAAGATATACACACCCATATAACAAACACCTCTCTCTTTCACTCTTTTATCTCTCTCTCTCTCTCTCTCTTTCTCTCTTTATATATATATATATATATATATACAGAGTGCGTAAGATATTTGAGGACAAATTCATGTTTATAAAAGAAACCAGATATATAATAAAAGATAATTTCATTTATCAAAAAATTTAATGAGGATATAAATAAACCTTCTTTTCTACAATGTTATTCCATGAACCTACCTTCAGCTTCAACAACTACTTCTATATGAGATCTAAATCATCTACATGTTCGAATCAACTGGTCCTAGTTCATTTTGGACATTACTCTGAATATGGCAGCTTTCAAAGAGTCTCTGGTATTATGGGCGTGTTCATTGACCTCTCTCTCTCGACAACGCTCCACATATAATAGTCCAACGGATTCAGATCTGGTGAATTAGGGGGCCAAATGTTAGGGGCTATGTGATCATAGAAATGTTCAGCCATCCATTCCTGTGCTACTAAAGCCATGTGTGTTAGTGCAGAGTCTTACTGAAACACATATGGCCTTCTATTGCATACACTATCTATCCATGGCTTAAAAATTGTTTCCAGGGTCTCAATGCAGGCGGCGGAGTTAACTCTAAGGCCTTGTGGAAAGAAGTAAGGAGGCACCAAATGTTCTTCATTGCTGACAATTCCTAAACAATGATAGTTGCAGGAATTTTGTATGCATTACACTTGGAACTTCAGAAGGTCCTGCTCATAACCATCTGTCATTTCTTCTCTCAACTTTATGATCTTGGTCGAAAACTTTCTCGTTTGAGAAAAAGCAAATCAAATCTTCTACTGGAATTGTCAATTTGTTTAAGAACCATTTAGATTTGATCCAGTGATTTTCTTTTGCTCTTTCTAACGAACTATGGACTCGTACAAAGTTTGAATTGTTTCCTAAAGAGTTTCTGTCCATCCTTCAGCGAAAATAGTCTCCAGTTCTTGTAGTGATGATGGTGGAGGATACCGACTCCTTACTTGTTTTTATAAAATTCACCATAGATATTCAATAATATTGAGATCTGGGAACTGTGGTAGCCATATGAGATGTTTAACTTCGCTAGAATGTTCCTCGTGCCATTCAATAATAATTTTAGATGCGTGAATTGGTACATTATCATCCTGAAAAATTGTGTTTCCCGCCGGAAACATTTCCGTAACAATAGGATGGATTTGATCACATAAGATTCTTAAACAGTCTTGACTATTAATTATACCATGAAGAGAAACCATTGGGACGGTGGATTTCCGAGATATTTCCTCCCAGATCATCACAGATCCGCCTCTATGTTTAACAGTTGGAAGAAGGCAGTCTGGATTTAATACTTCTTTTGGCTGTCTCAACACGTATACTCGGTTGGTGGTCGGAAATAAGGTAAGGGATGACACGTCCGAGAAAATAACATTCTTCCACTGCTCTAGAGACCAATTATGTAGGTTTTTACTCCACTCTAAATGCTTTGCAACGTTTATTTTTGAAAGTAGTGGTTTTCAGATTGCAGCCCTCCCGTGAAATCCGGCTTTCTCCAGTTCCCGGCGAAATGTTTTTGTGGAAACTGGGTCCTCGATGTGGTTATTACGCTTTGCAGTAATTTTGGGAGCTGTACTTTTGTGATCCTTTCTAACAGTTCGCGTAAGAGTTTTGGTTTTCTACCAGAATTTTGTTTGGACGAGGAGAATATTTCCTCTTTCTCAAAAGCTGTCATTACTTTCGTGACAGTACTTGTCGATGCACCAAACATTTCGGCTGCTTTCGTTACGCTAGCGCCTGCCGTACGAGCACCAACAATTTGACCTCTTTGAAAGTCCGATAGATCTGTCATTTTAATGAATTTTAATTACCTTTTTCGAATGATATCTGAAAACAAACAGCAATTTTAGCAAAATATATGAAGCAACACTAATAATAAATCAAAAAACATAAAAATAAACAAGATTTTGACGGTTTTATAGATATTTTTCAAGATTATGATGCTAGGTGTTTCCATTATTTTGTCCAATATATATGTATATATATATACGACAGGTTTCTTTCAGTTTCCGTCTACAAAATCCACTCGCAAGACTTTGGTCGGCCAGAGGCTATAGTAAAAGAGACTTGCGAAAGGTACCACGCAGAGGGATTGAAACCGGAACTATATTTTTAAGAAACAAGTTTCTCACCACACAGCCACGCCAGTCGAGTATAACATTCTGACGGTAAATTGCTAGTAAAGAGGTTATGGAATGATAATTAGAATACTTTGATTCATTCACGATGCTTTTAAGCTAAGCAAAACCTACTTACTCACAGCACTATTCTTAATATATATGGGAGTTATTAAGAAATAGCCTAACTAACTTGCATTTAACATTACTTATCTATCATTTTCATATCAGTTTTCATTTGCTTTTGCTTTGAAAGTGGAATATTTACTGTTAGTAAGTTCGATATTGAATATATATTTTAATTATATGCTCCTGTAGAGATCAGAAAACTTGGAATTCTAGGAAAAGAGACAGTGGGAAAATATGAAATATGAAAAAAAAAAGAAGTGAAAAACGAAATGTCGAGTTAAAAAGTGTTTTTGTCGTACTTCAGATTAAATTTCAGGGATACTACACTGCAATGATATCTTTCACCTTTACATTAGAACCAGAAAGTTATTTAGTTCTTTCTTTCAATTGTTTGTTGTAGTTGCATTACGTGAGTTTATTTATCTTGTACAAATGTTTGCATTCTCTCCCGCATTCATCTTCCGAGGTCATCATCACATGTCCTTTTGAGATGTGGAGACAACTAATTTCAATTGTTCGTCGGTTCAAACCGACCTGAATGATGTCCTTTGAATCGTAAAATACAGTTATTGTGAACTGTCTATTCACCATTTCTTCAACAATAGTATTGCACTTTTTCAAAGCTAACTGATATATTGCAGATTAAGAAAAACATGTTATGATACTATCGCATTTTTGTTTAGCTTGGTATTCACGATTCTATTTAATGACTAATTCACTCGTGAGTGCGAATAATTCTGTAATTTACTTTCAATAACAGACTTAGATTTGCTATAACCACGAAAAGCTTCATAAGTTTAATAGTTTTAAATGAGAAAATCTCCAGTGATTGTATGTTTTTAAATCGAATGATCGATGGACACCATTTATGAACTTACTAGTTTGATACAGGAATTCTGTTTAATTGCTTTCATTGGTTGCTCCAATGAACTTTCGTTTTACTCATATAATGAAAATTATTCTCGCTCCATACAAATTAATTATTTCTAACTTAGTTATCAAGATAGGTCCATCAAAGATTTCTATTCTGATAAGAATTTGCAAAATCTATTAGGATATTGCTTACGGCATCTTATATATCAACTTAAGTATAGCTCATATTTTCTGTACCATATATAAAATGCGTGTTTTCTTACATTCACAGTCTATTCATCGTTATCTTCCTCATATTAACCCCTATGTCAGTGACATCGTAATATACACATAGGAACTATCAGCAGAACAAGGCAGTGGTTTCATCGATGCACGGACGCATACATAAAGCAAATCGTTCCCATACTTCTTATATGTCCAGAGTGCTTCTGAATAAAAAGATGTTGCACGTGAGGTTATTACATCCAGGGTTCATGAGTTTAATATATCGTTTTGAATTTTTCCTTTTGTCGACATTAAGTGACAGAGTTATAAGAGTAAGATTCCTCGAAAAAGCCATATTTTGATTAGGTGAAACTGCTTTCTGAGAAGGATCATCTTTGATGTAGCTCTAGGAATGGAATCATTTAACATCTCAGTAGATATGGTAAGTGAAATTTCAAAATAAAACAGTTATCGATGTAAAACTCACAGATCGCAGGGAAGTGTC
>NC_142931.1:108110503-108138003 GCF_046866305.1 Octopus bimaculoides
CAACAGAAAATTATAGCCAGCAATGATTTTGTTACGATGTATATAAAAACGTTTAATATACATTGTAGCATATGGTTGCATAACGAAATACGTTGTCTATACGGGTTATATATATATATATATATATATATATATATATATATATATATATAAAGCAGCATTTATAAAATAGATGGAAAGAGTAACAGATTTTATTGGGTATGACACATGTATATAAGTATTTGGATCGATTTCATACGCTAAACATATCAAGGCAGTGTGTCATTATGGCTGCAGTTGAATCACCGAAGACAGAAATTTCTTACATGTTTCAGTCAGTAGACTGCGGTCAAACTGGGGCACCGTCTTGAAATATTTTAGTCGAACGAATTGACCCACTACTTATTTTTTTAAGTCCGGTACATATTCCACCAGTCTATTTTGCTGAACTACTAAGTTACAGGAACATAAACATATCAAAACCGGTTGTCAAGTGGTGGTGGTGAAGAAACACAGACTTGAAGACACACACACGCACAAACAAAAACACTCACACATACACATTCTCTTTCTCTCTCACACACACACGCAAACACACTCACACACGCACGCCTTCTCACTCTCTCGACGGGCTTCTTTCAGTTTCCGCCTACCGCATCCACTCAAAAGACTTTGGTTGGACCGAAGTTATAGTAGGAAATACTTGCTCAATATGCAAAGCATTGAGATTGAAGCTGGAGCCCTGTAGTTGGGAAGCAAATCTTATCACACAGCCAAGCCCAATTAGAAAATAAGATTATATTAATGCATGGTACTGCAACCGAAATATTTAATTGTTTGTACTTTTGCATAATTGTATACTCTACCAACAATTTGTCGCACATTTCTATTTCTCTTATGCTACTGTCAAATTGTAAAGCCCAAATAAGGCGGTGAGCTGACAGAACCGTTAGCACGCCGGGCGAAACGCTTAGTGGTATTTCATCTGCCGCTACGTTCTGAGTTCAAATTCTGCCGATGTTGACTTTGCCTTTCATCCTTTCGGGGTCGATAAATTAAGTACCAGTTACGCACTTGGGTCGATGTAATCGACTTAATCCGTTCGTCTGTTCTTGTTTGTTCCCTCTATGTTTAGCCCCTTGTGGGCAATAACGAAATAGGTATTTCTTCTGTCTTTACGTCCTGAGTTCAAATATCACCGAGCTCAACTTGACCTTTCATCCTTTCGTGGTTGATAAATTAAGTACCAGTTGCGTACAGGGGTCGTTCTAATCGACTGGCCCTCTCCCCCAAAATTTCGGGCCTTTTTCCCAGAGTAGAAAAGAATTTGTGACGCCCATTGTACGTTTTCATTTGGGTGATGATTAGGAAGTATGTTTAAGAATGTGATCATAGATAATAGGAAGTATATGGTATAACTTTAATTAGAGAAGTAATTCAAAAAAAGAAGAAGCATTATTTAAATAAGAAAAACTAAATAAAGGATTTTTTTCTGAGGACCATCTTTACAAGAAAGCCTTGAATAACATGAGAAATTAGAAAGCAATACGAACAAAACCTAAGAGATACAATGCATTTGCTGATCATTTTGTCTTAAGAAAATTATGATAAAGCGATAATGTTTAAAATATTGTTGTATTCACCATGTTGAACTGTTACTCCCTACACATATTTTCTCTCTCCGTTTTTCCACTCTCCATTGTTTTTTCTCTCAGTACTTTCTTTCGAAGAGCTCAGGCTAGAAACGTCCAAGACTTTTCCATTCTCCCGAGTGATAAACTAATATAGCTGCTTGTTGTTCTTTCACCTATCTTCGTTCTTTATTTTCTGTAAATCTGAATTATATATATATTCAAAAGCGATGAACCGATTTAATTACGCAATATTTTAATAAAGAAAGCAATCTTTTATATATCCCCACAAGAAAAAAAAATCACTAACATCGAATAACAATAGCGATCAACTCAGTGGATCGTGATATTCTGATATGCGTGTGGGAGGAATTTTTTTATCGCATTGATGTTGCCCGTGCTGCAGGTGGAAGCCACATTGAACACTTGTAAGACAGGAAATAAAAGTTGATTGTGAGTAAATACTTGTGACTTAGCTGGAGTTTTCTATTGCCTTTCCTTATTAAAATATTGCGTAATTAAATCGGTTCATTCTTTTTTTATATACATACTAGACTACTTGTGACCCGATGGGTCGCCTGGAAAGTCTGAGTTTCCCAGCAACGGAGTTTTGTTTCGTGTTTTTTTTTTCTTTGCCATGTTATTTTGCATGCTTTCAACGAATGTGACAATGAAATCACGCGTAAACGGCTCCTTTTCTCAGAAAAGGAAAGATTTGGCTGTTGTTTCTTGCACTCCTTGCTACCACGTAACAGATATTTCGGGGCATTTATCGAAAAGAGATGTTACGTGGTAGCAGGGCGTGCTAGAAATAGCAGCCAAATGTTTGGAGATGAGATACATTGAATGCACTCGAAAACGTTTTTGCAATAGTACTCCCTTGGGGCGATTTTTCGGTTTGACTCTCAGAACTGTAATCCGGTTCAGCTGGTTTTGTTCGTTAATTTCCGTAATTTTTTTCTTTTTATTTACTTTTGTTTTAAAGTGAAAGAGAGGAATTAGTGAAAGATGTATGAACGTGTATATGAAATGGACGTGTGTGTGTGTGTGTGTGTGTGTGTATGTGTGTATGTGAGAGAGAAGGTGCCACTTACACCTACATGAGAGCACCCACATTCACTCATTCTCTCTCTCTCGCACTCACACACACATGCACACATAGATAAAAAAAGATGTACGCATATGATTAATATATGTGCGTACTCACTCTCTTTCCTTCTCTCTCTCTTTTTCACACTCTCTCTCTTCCTCGCTCTCTGTCTCTCTTTCACACACACACACGTCCATTTCATATACACGTACATACACCTTTCACTTTCTCCTCTCTTTCACTTTAAAACGAAAGTAAATAAATAAAAAGTATTTTGCGGAAATTAACGAATCCTGGATGATAAGCGAAAGATCGCCATTCACAAGAAAATAATTAAAAAGATCACATATATAGGTGCGGGTGTATGGGAAGGTAAAGTCAACCTCAGCGAAATTTTAACTCAGAACGTAAAGACGGACGAAATACTGTTAAGCATTTTCTCCGGTGTGCTAACGATTCTGCCAGCTCGTTGCCAATGGTATATATATATTTTTAAATACGCTGTATAGGAAAAAATGGAAAACATGAGTTTTATAATCTTTTTTCTGGATATATCATTTAAATATTATACACGTATATATACAATAGGTATTTAACTGTTTAAGCAATAGGTATTAAACTGTTTAAATGCTTATATTTAATATTGCATTATTATTGTATATAAGGGAACTGTCATATTAAAAATTAAATCAAGTTGAATCTGTAATAACTTTGCTCATGGGAAAATAATTTAGACAATAGATCATCCTGACTAGAAGTTGGAAAAGAAATTAAACATCTACTTATAAGACATTGCCACTTATTTAGATGTAAATGAAGTTGAAGATACATCGCGATCAATACATCAGCGATCAAAATAATGAGTTTGCTTGCATGAAAATTCATATAATCGACGGAATCGGCACCAATGTATTTTTCTAATCTAAATTCAACTCGAAGTAAGAAGAACATTTATATGTGTGTGTGCGCACATGTATGTGTACGTAAGTACACTCACACACATACACACGTATATATATATATATATATATATATATATATATATATATACACGTCTGTGTGTATAAATATTGATATATCTTCAACAGTAAAAAAATTTTGTGCAGTTTCAGGTTGAGATTTGAAGGTAAAATATATACATCATACTGATCTACTGGAACACTTAAGAATGAACTTATATTCAACTATTATGTTGCATGTTAAGATCTCGAAAGAACGATAAAATATCAAATGGAACATACCATTAAAAAGAGATAGGTTTGCGAAAGGAGCTAAATTGCTACTTCCCTTGTCACGTTCAAATAGGATAGCTAGAACTGAAAAAAAAAGAGGATGATATCCAGCAACTTATTTCAAAGAGCCTAAAGTTTGACATAAAAGCACAAGTTCACTGTCAAATGAGATTTGCATCGGTTATAACTAGTTGTTCAAAAGGAAGCTAAAATGTTTTCCTTTGAATTACTATTTTTGCGATAGTTTAAACAGCTCAAAGCGCAAAACAATGGACTATAATAATACTTTTTAGAGTAGAAGACTGTAATTTCTGTGAACGAAACTACTGAAATATCAAAAACCTACACATGCACACAAACAAAAATGAGGAAGAATAACCTTTCCAGTGTAGGCAGAATATAAGGCGCTCTACCGCTGTCATCTCACCGTTTTTTTTCTTTTGTAATCAGAAATAACGGCAGTATAGTATGATCAAATGTGGATTTGAAAGGGAAAATACTATATACCTAACAAAAGTAGGCTGGGATACATTCTACCAAATAAATGTACATAGAATGCAGTTACTACTGTCGCTACACTTATAACACAGGCTTAAGATTTTCGTAATGTCTCGTAAAATAGTAGTTATATGCTTCTTAATTAAGACGACTCCAAAAAGAGGAAAAATTACGCCGACTTTTGTTGGATATAACTAAGAATATAATGTAACATAAACTAAACATGGAAAGGTACTTTGCCCGGCGCTCTACAAATCCTGTTATCGACCGCCCCACTTCATCCGGCATTCGACAGCTTCTACCATCTATACCGAATTTTGCTTGTTGCTCCACAAATTCTACCAGTCCCTTCCCATTTTGTAAATAATAATATTGATTTCCTCATTTGGGTAATTACTACTTCCGAGATTCCCCTAGCTATGAAACATAAGTAGCCTGCATTATATATATTCCTTCCCCTGAATTTGTATATATATATATATATATATATATATATATATATATATATATATATATATAGGGTAGCAAATCTTTACAAATTTAACTACCAGTCGCCTAGCATATATAAAAAGTCAATAGACGACATATTATTCAATATAAAATAGTGTACATTTAAACACAAGAGAAATTACCTATAACAGGCAATTCCTACACACTAGAAGACAGGCAAACGACCGAAAACCACAAAATTTAAGCAACTTCAAAGGGAATGAAAAAATAAAAGCTTTTACCTTGTTTTCAAAGTTAGACCAATAGGTTTCGAATTTAGTTTTTCATTCCCTTTTAAATTGCTTAAATTTTGTGTTTTACGGTCGTTTGACTGTCTTCTACTGTGAAGAATTTCTCTTGTGTTTAAATGTACACTATTTTATATTGAATAATATGTCGTCTATTGACTTTTCATACATGCTAGGCCACTGGGAGTGAAATTTGTAAAGATTTGCTACCCTATATATATATATATATATATTCGAGTATCTGATATTAGTGTTTCAAAGTTCATATATTCAAGTATTTGATATTAGCATTTTAAAGTTGTTCACGATTGAACAACTTTTCTAGATTTGCACTGGCACCATTCACTCGACTTGTGTTGTTTGCTGTCGTATCACAGCAAAGTGCCTGGATTTTGTCTGTTATACCCCACTGTTTGGTAAACAGCCATGGCTTGCTGTCCTCCAGAAGATGTTGGAATTTCAGGGACTCCCAACAATTGCTCCTTGCCTTACTATTATTATCAGTCTACCAAACTTTGCAACGCTTGTGATTGCTGGGAGCAGTTTTCCATCCCAGTGCAACACTAATTCTTGACAGTCGTTTAAATTAAATTTGTACCGCATTTCTAGGTGTCTCGTTTCTCTAAATTTTGTTCTAAGGCATTGACAATAAGTATACAAAGCATATAACATTATAAAAACGAGATGTTATGAACATGGTATTACAGCTTTGTCAGGGCTACCAACAGAACACGGGAAGATCTATATCATAATGCGCCACTACAAAATGAGTGCTTACAAGTTATTACAAATAAATTAATTAGTATTTACAAACGCGGACAAATATTAGTTCACTGTTTATCACGAACGTAACTGTCTTAATATTTTATTTCTCAACATTACCATTAGATGTAGTAGAATTCTTTCAATGGATGAACGAAACGCACAACTTCACTCGCTCACGGCTGGCCACCGACTGGATGACGGCGAAAAATAAATGTTTCTCCTATACCTGCGATCTGTCCCCGGCTTTGCAAGTTGCCTTCGCCATTATATTTATTGTCACATATCCATCTATTACCAAGAATAATTCTTAACATATTTTTTAATTTAAAAGAAAATTATATAAGAGATAAACATTTTTTTTATCTGAAAAAATGACTTTCTGGGCGAAAACTTCAAAATTTCATGGTCGATGAGGGTCGCCTTGCAGTTGTTCCATTCAGTTAAAACTTTGCATAGATTGTGATTTTGTTAACTGGAAGAAGATAAGGGCGTGGGAGCTAAACTTTTAGAAAGCTGAAAAATAAGGGCCACTCTAATGTCTGTGTGTGTGTATATATACATACATACATACATATATATATATATATATATATATATATATATATATATATATATATATATATATATACTATAGCCTCAGGACGTCAAAGCATTGTGAGTGGATTTCATACACGAAAACTGAAAGCAAACTGTCGCATATCTGTTTATATTCGCGTGCGCGTGTGTCTGTGTTTGTACCCCCACCATCACTTGACAACCGTTGTTGCTATGTTCATGTCCCTATAATTTAGCGGTTCGGCAAAAGAAACTGATAGAATAAGTACTAGGCTTACAAAGAATAAATCATGGGATCGATTTGTTCGACTAAAGGTGGTGCTCCAGTATCGCTGCAATCACATGACTGAAACAAGTAAAAAAATAAAAACTTTGTCATTATGATCCTATGCAACACCGAGTATAACCGAAGGGGAAAAATTATACTTTAAGCAAGTTGGTTTCCTGAACGTTACTCGCGCGGTCTTCTGAGCCATCAGACTGCAAATTGTTGTGTTGGAACCCGATTCAATAAATTTACTAAGTGCATTTTGAATCAGAATTGTTCCATATATTTTAAGAGCATTCCCCTCTAGTTCTAATTGAAGATTTGTAGAAGACCAGAACTGCTCAAAGCTGAAGTAATTCCATGTTCTAAGCATTTATTCGTCAAATTTATATATGTAGCTTCAACATCAGAAATCTTTATAGTTTGCATAACCTTCCATTTACAATTGGCTAATGGAACTGATTGTGTGTGATGACTACATTAAGAATGTAGATTGACATAAAACTGCTGATTTATTTAACTTTCATGGTTATTATACATTGACAGCATGCGTTATACCAATTCAGAATTGTTTGTCTTATTGCCAAGAAACGCGTTGGCATATAGAACAAAGACCATGTGTTGACAACTAGAATATAGACTGAGTGATGTCCATCGTGAGTATGAAATGTGAAGCTTTTATTAACTTTATTAACAGGTAACCATAAAAGTAAAATTGCTTTAGTTGTTCCATGATCAGTGAAGTGAATTTACAAGATAGTAACCAAAGTAGAAACAGTCTTTGTTTAAGGCCTTTAGAAACGGCTTCATTTATTCATGTTTCCCATGTAATGATGACAGTGGAGGCGTGTGACATAGTGGTTAGTGTTTTGGGCTCGTGATCGTAAGATCATCATCATCATCATCATCATCATCATCATCATCATCATCATCATCATCATCATCATCAAGCAGCTCTATCAGATGGGGATAGGGAGTAGATATTCTTGCTGATTCATGTGAAGATATGTCAACTTCAAATATTTGCACTAATGTCCTTGATGCTGATGATAGTAAAATAAAAATGAAAATGCTTCCTTGTTTCCCTCCGAACACGCCAAATTTAGATATTTCTTCTTTCCATTTGTCCATTGCTGACAATACCCATACCCTGTGCAAATTTTGCATGAGATAGGAAGAGTCTATGGTTTACTGTGGTCTATAAGTTGTACTTTAAAGTGTCTAACATACACCATCTAGGTTTGCTATTTTCTTTCCGTATGTGCACTGCTCAAGAGAATAAAAATACATTTTGATAATCTCTGCGCTATTTTCCAGAGAAACCCATAGCATTTATCGAAAATGCAAACAAGACAAATATTTATATTAGATTCTCAATGTAGGCACATGGCGAGAAATATTTACATGATATAGACTTAAAACACTAGTTTATAGACATTATATTCTTATATAAATTATTTTTCCGGCATATATCTGACGGCCGATGAGAGAAAATACTGAATATGTATATACTACATTACACTTGGCTGACATGATACATAGGTAAACAACTAAACCACTTGGGACAAATATTAATGCTTTCATTTAGTGACAAATATCTTTGGATAAGAAGATATTTCACTAAAATTTGTTATTCGTATTATTCTATTTTTTGTCCCCAACTTTTTCGTTATTTAATTCCATCAATTTTTAAATCCAAAACAATAAGTAAACAATGGCAGATAAACTCAAATAAAGTACAAATAACTATTCTAAATTCAATTTCTTCCTTGTGTGAAAGAAGATGTCAGCACAACATGAAACATAATCCAAAATCAAAACAAACATGAAAGCAAAATGGCACAATGTTCAAATTTAAATATATTTTCGTCTTTTTGTTTATATTGAAAACAAAACTAAAATTTATCACTGTGTTGGATAAAATAATTTTATCATATACGTTATAAACAGGAAATATCTCGTCCGTCAGTTGAATAGATTTGAACAGTTTCAAGTATTAAGACATAAAAATCAGAATGAGTAATAGGATAAAAATGTTAGTTGAATTCCTGTTTAAATACAGACATCGGAGATTTTATAAGCCAGAATATTAATGCAATAACTGCCTTAGTTTGAAATTCATGATTGGGGAAAATTACTAGAATTCACATGAAAATGAGATCTAATGGGAAGTCATCAAAATTTAAATAAAGTGCAACTAGGTTCAGAACACAGGTAGCTTAAGCTTGTTAAATGGTACTCTACATCTACAAAACGAGAGACGATGACACGAAAATTAAGGTGTATTTGGAATCTGTATCTTAAAAATATTCAAGAATAAGTCCAACTTTCAAGACAGCAGAAAAACTTTCCGTAATTCTTAACCTGCGTCATTATTGATGTACAGGGTCTTGCAGATAAACTGAGACAATTCTTACGATGCGTAAAATAATGGTAGTACACAGATATAAGTGTAACATTTATTACAACAAAAACATTTATCACTCAATATGGTTGCCATTTTGGGTAATTACGAATTTTTTTGCTACTGCCCCAACATTTTTTCTGTTTTCTTTTTGGCGTGACGCCAGGCTCAATGAAGTATGGATCCATAACCCTTCCATTTCTCGCCACGGATCCAAAAACCTTCACAATGGAAAGGTTCTTAGTCTGAGACACAGTGACAGGGGGCATCAGAGAGGTTGTATGCAATCACTCGAGAATTTCTGCGATTCACCTCAGCGTCCACAGTAAACCTCTCCTCGTCCACAGTAAACTTCTTCTCGTCCACTGTAAACTTCTTCTCGTCCACAGTAAACTTCTTCTCGTCCACAAGCACGAGAGTTTCTCTTGCACCTTGATGCAGAAGCTTAGGGCATCTCTCGGCTCTGATTGCTTTGGCCTTGGCTGTTAGGAGGTAACGGCGTCCTCGAACATAGCTAGTCATGCCAAGATTCCTGTTCACTACTCTGGAAACTGTGGAAAGGGATACATTGCGTTTATTTGAAACAGTTGTCATGGATATGGATGGATTGGCTTCAATCGAGCGCTTGAGGCCAGCGAGAAACTTTGGATTGTGCTTGGAATCAATTTGATTGTTGTGTTCTATTCTATCAATCTTTCTATCTTCTTTAAATTGTTTATACACACGATTGACTGTTCCTTAGGGAAGTTTAGTCAACAATTTTATTGGCAGTGTGCCCGGCGCGCGCCAAAATAACAATGGCGGAACGATTGTCTTGTTCCATGAATTTCTCTTGTCGAATCAGTTCGCTATTTATCTGAAAAATAAAAAAAAAAGAATTAGATTTTCAAGCAAGCAGGAGTTTGTCAAGAAGCGAAATGTTAAACTCACTAAGTCAACTGCTTAAAATTCGTCTCAATTTATCTGCAAGACCGTATATATTCTAAAACAGCATTCGGGATACATAAGGCAAATAAGTCGGTAATTATGTCCATTTTTTTATATATGTATTTTTTGATTTAGAGTTTGTTTTCAGGATACTGTGAACTAATGTTCTGTGGAATTGTATATGAGTTTAGAAATGATTTTGTATGGAAGCGATTATGTTGTCTGGAGTATGTTGCAGCCAAGAAGTTTACCCTTCTCATGAAGAAGTGGACTCGCGTTTTTAATCATCTTGTTTCATTGTAGAGGTAAACACTTAATGCTGTCTGCACAGAGTACCTGTGTTTCAAATAGCTTGTATTGTGTTGGTTATAATTTAGTCTGTATGTGTTGTAAAGAAATTGAGTCCCAATTAGCATTAGTATTATCCATGGTGGATGTAATTTCATATCTGTATGTTATGTATATTATTTCTTTTTATTTGCCAAACGTAGTAATTCTTAATCTTCTATGAGTGATGTGACTGTCGCTGAGGTGTTGCATGTAACTTCTATTAATTTTATTTTCTATATTCATGGGTTGTATCTGGTATTCTAGATATTACTTCTAAGAAGCAAGGCAGTAGATTTGGTAAATGCTATTAAATTCTTGTTATATTTAATTATTTCTTGAGCCATTGGTGCAGGAGAGGAATATTAGTGCAACTGTGATTGTAGAATTGGTTCTGCGAATTAATCTACATATTAGGTGGTATGTATTTGTGAGGTACGTGTTGGAAAACTGCATAGGTTAGGTTAAAGTATGTAGATGAAAGAATAGAACTTCATTCGAGAAATTTGAAATTCTGGATATGTTACTTTTATATGCTATATATATGTTAGTTTTATAGGCTTGGAAAACTGAAAAGTAGTTCGGAAATCAGCGTTGTTTGTAATAGAATAGTGGAGAATATGGCATATAGTTGTGCTAATGTCGATGGTAACTGACATATTGTGAATAGATGTGCTATAAAACCGTCGTATATCAAATTCGTGATAGATATGTGAATAATTTCAATCTTTTTTCTGACTTCGAAATGTGGAAGATGCGGTTTTGATATAGCAATAAAGATTGCAAGAGTTTTCATTAGTGGGAGAAATTTTCGTATTGTGCCCTTTTACTTGGAATTTCGGTGTGTCTCAGAACTATATTGATTCTGTTCAGTTTTAAGATTCATATAGACGAGAGTGTCTGAGAGAAACAAGTGTGCAAGTGTGTAAATATGTGTATGTTTTTTGCTTTGTATTCTAGTATTTTTTCATGAAATTACTTTGCAAGAAATGTTCGATAATGACCTTTGCTTAGTGTAGGGGAGAACATATTTAAATGTGTTATTATGACGTATCGTATATTGTAATTGTTGTCGTTATTGCTTTGATGTTTCTATTAGTTATATTTTGTGTTTCATTGCTTCTTTTTGAGATTTACATTGGACACTAATATTTGCCATTTTTCTCTTTTTCTTTAGTTTATTTTTGTTGTTTTCTTATTGAATTTACTGTTTCATTATATTTCTGTTGTGTGTCGGGTATTGTGTCTGGTCATCAGCTGACTTGATAGCCTACTATGGATAGTTTTGCATTTTACTTTTGTCCTTAGCCATTTTTAGGTTCAATATTTCTCTTATATAATTAATATTTTTTCATATTGCCTTGTAGGATTTATTTTTATGGACCAATAATTATTTCGATAAATCTATGTGTTAATGATCATTATAGTGATTCTGTATCCTGCGAGCTTTGATTTCTTTTTATTGGTGAAATGGTTCTTGAATAATTTTTGCAATTTGTAAAAGTGTCATTCCTTCTTCGTAGATTAAAATGTGAGCCTTTTGTGATGATGATTAAGAAGTTAGAACAGCGTATTTTGCCATATTGTTCATGGATAGATATGTGAATTAGGAGATGGTATACGTAGAATAGTTGTTGTAGGTAGATTCATGAGGTATGCATTATCTCGGGATAAAAACAGCGTCTATTTGGGATGTTATTATGTCTGCACGCACGTTATCTGTATTCTGTATTGTTGTGCTAGGAAGGATTATCTGCTTTCATGAATTATTGCATCTAATCTTGACATTTTATAGAATATTTGTGTTGTATGTTGAGCGTATTACCTGGTAGAATGATTTAGGTATTCAGTGGGGTTTTGTATTTAGGTATGAATGTAAATATGTAAATATGCTTGTTTTTATTTTCTGAAGTTTTCACTAATTGAGAAAGAGAAGAATATATACAAATGTGTGTATATGCATGTGCACAAGCAGCAAATGCAGATTTTCATCAGTTCTACATAAATGTTTTTCTTTTCACTAATTGTTAACATTCGGTTGCCAGTTGATTTCAAATTAGATGAGGCTTAGTTTGCTTTCTCTATCCCAAATCATTACGTCTGTCTGTTGTGTTTGCATTTTGGGGAAGACAAAGTCATTAAACAAGTATCCCTTCTTATTATATGTGATTAAATTCCCAACTGCTTCATTGATGCCTCTTATATTTGTAGCCTAAAGATAATCCTTTCTCCAGATTTCATTATATAATGTTCTAGCTGCAATACTATGTTTCAAACGGAGGTAACATCCTGAGCTGCTCAATGCTCTATGAACACTATAAAGGTTGTAAGATGTGACATGGGCGGCTGCATCGGAGACTAGATTGCCGTGACTAGCAGGAAGGGACACGGGCGCTTTGAGGGTGATGGCTTGCAAACACGATTTTCTTTCTCAATTGGACATTAAGCTTCATTTAGACGGCAACGTGAGGCTGCTGGAGACTGTATTCAAACCCTGGGTAGAGGGGGTTGCTTGCTGGAAGGCCATATGTGTGTAGCAGCAGGATTCGTCTCCTTTCCATACCTCTGGAAAGAGCCAGAGGTAAATGTTTAGGAATTTCTACGACTTCACCAGCCCCGATTTCTGGAGTCTAAATTCCTCCAATAGTAATCCCATGGATTACAGGGTGTGGGGCGTGGTCGAAAAAGACACCATCCGTTTGCTCGCAACACTAAGACTGGGCTAGTTGCCCAGAACAAGGAGGCTTTCGAAGATTTTCGCAGGACTCAGTGAGGAACGCATGCATCAGGTCCCGCATCCTTTTTGAAGGCGTGGTAGAAATTGAGAGCGGCTACTTCGATTAAACGGTTATCTCCCAACCATAATATACTTGATACTTTTTGATTGTTTTATATACTTTTATTTTTGGATGTGATATTGTAATTTTAACCTTTCATGTAACCTATCAACTTTAGTCTGCACATATGTATATGTATATGTTTGTGTGTGTATACATACATACATTATATATATACATATATGTTGTTGTTGTTGGCACTGCGTCGCTTACGATGTCGAGGGTTCCAGTTGATCCGATCAACGGAACAGCCTGCTCGTGAAATTAACGTGCAAGTGGCTGAGCACTCCACAGACACGTGTAAAGTTAACATAGTTTTCGGGGATATTCAGCTTGACACAGTGTGACAAGGCTGACCCTTTGAATTACAGGCACAACAGAAACAGGAAGTAAGAGCGAGAGAAATTTGTGGTGAAAGAGTACAGCAGGGTTCGCCAGCATCCACTGCCGGAGTCTCGTGGAGCTTTAGGTGTTTTCGCTCAATAAACACTCACAGCGCCAGGTCTGGGAATCGAAACCGCGATCCTATGACCGCGAGTCCGCTGCCCTAACCATTGGGCCATTGCGCCTCCACACACACACGCACACACACACACACACACAAACACACAGACAGACACACACACACACTCATATATATATATATATATATATATATATATATATATATATGTGTGTATATATATATATATATATATATATATATATATATATATATATATATATATATATGTATATGTATATATAAGTATACACTTCTGGGTTTGTATAATCTTATATGTATGCGCCTGCTTGGTACTTAGGAGCTGATCATGAAGTTTTTCTGCCGTCATTTAAAAATAAGAAAATGAAGAATACCTTAACCATAAATCCTTAGAGGAACACAAGAATATATCTTGCTGGAATGATTCTAGTACTGTATTAACCGAACTGAATGTTTATTATTGTGATAAAGAACCGAACCGAAACTTTTATGAAGTGTAATCTACTTTGCTCCGGTACTTAAAATGATTATGGCTCGCTCCAAATGTGTCAACAGTCCATCATTCAAATGTTTATAATTAGAATCACTTAAATGCGAGACAGATATTTGCAAATAGGTTGGTGTATGTCCAGATATTTAGTTAATATTTAGCAAGTCACAAATGTCATAGTGTGTTTTAGTGTATTACTTAACTATTGACTCTTACCTGAATAACATCGTAAGTAGGAAAAACAATATGAAAATGCAAAGTTTGTGTGTATCGCGTGAGACATTTTTACTGTTTTTGTTTTGGTAATTGATTTTCATGTTTTTAGTCGTGATATCGATTATTACTTCCGTGGTTTTATAGAATGAATTAATTGATGTCGCTACAAGAACTTTTCGTCAACTACTACATCAATCACTATTGTTGCCACTACTGCTGTTGATGTTACCTCTACTGTTACAACTACTGATGCTAACACTACTAATTATACTAATACTTCTACTACTACTACTACTACTAATGATACTATCTTTTATTTGTTACATGAAAATCAAGTGAGGGAGATTTTTCTATGAAGAAAGGGAAAGAAGGAGATTAAATAAAGGTGTACATTGTGTACAAAATAAGTGAAAATAAGCGAAGGACGGTAAACACTTCTTGAATAGACAGAAACCAGGGACAATAAAAGAAATGCAGATCCAGGATCATTCTGGCCTCAAAAGGCGTAAGTGCGCGCCCAGATGTTGTCATTCAGTCTACAGATAGTTTCTTAGAGTAACACTATCCATTCTAATCCGGTCTGTCACAATCAACTACCCTAACAGAAATTCACTGGAGGAAGAACTACCCCCTCACCTTCATTTTGAACTCGAAACGGTATTTGTGCGCTTCACCCAAAGAGGAACGAGCCTGTCTTTTATCCGTGAGCATCGTCCATTGCTCTACTTTTGCAATGATCATGAAACAAGGGACATTGCATGCCTTATCGAGTTGAAAGCGAGTGGTAGAGCGATCCTCGCAATAAATTCGGTCGTAGGCGGCTTCGTACTGTACATTGGTTCTCCTTCATTGGTTCTTAGGAGTGAGAGTTTGCTGTTTGTAGGAGATGTACCTAACCTCTCCTTTTTAAAGCTCTTACGTTGTTTTTTTATCCCTGGGTCTTTTTTAGTATCCTTTAAGAAGCCTACTTATCTCTATCGGTCCATTTTACTTTTTGTTGACTAGTTTAAAGAAACTATTTCACGTTCGAATTCAAATAAGTGTGTGTACGTTTTTCGAATTGGGAATTCTTCATGGACGTTGACGTACACATACATACACACAATATGTGAGTAAACTGAAAAGAAAACTTTAATTTCTGTAAAACACTTGAATAATAATAATAATAACAATAATAATAACAATAATAATAATAATAATAATAATAATAATAATAATAATAAGGATGATGATGATGATGATGATGATGGTGATGATGATGATTATGATGATGATGATGATGATGATGATGATGATAATGGTTTCTTTATTTTGATTAGAAAACAACAGCGGTATAGGTGTGAGGTTGAAATATGAACACTTGGAATGCGCATTTCTTAAATCAGAAAATTTTTTTTACATAAATTCCATAAACCGAGCAGCATAAAATAAAATATGACTGTGTATGAAAGATTGTCTAAGAAAAAAATAATCCTTGAACAGATAAAGATCTTTATGTATTCCAATAATCCAGTAGATTTTTTATGAATTTCTTTTGCCATCTTTGCTGCAAATAGAAAATTTTAAGGCTGTCAAACTATCAATATAGAATCCATCTTACCAACATGGTAACTGAAATACATTTTTTATGCCAATTTATTGTTATGTTCTACGAAGAGCAGATGATTAAAATGATAGAGGAAGGAATAACAGTATCCTGTTCCCTTTACAAAGAACAACTATATGAGCGTGTCATACGTATCTATATATTATCGTTTAACACAAGTCTGGTACTGCAGAACATCTGTAACATATCTGTATAAAAATAATCTAACTTGAAATTGTTTTAAGATTAAAAGGATAATTTTCAACCATAACGCCTCACAGCACACACACTATTAGCTTGGACACATTTATAAACATTTTCTAAAGCTGCATAACAAGAAGGAATTAATATATATATATATATATATATATATATATATATATATATATATATATATATATATATATATATATATATATATATATATATATATATATACATATATATATATATATACATATATATATATATATATATATATACATATATATATATATATATATATATATATATATATATATATATATATATATATATATATATATATATATATATATATATATATATATATATATATATATATATATATATATATATATATATATATATATAGGCACAGGAGTGGCTGTGTGGTAAGTAGCTTGCTTACCAACCACATGGTTCCGGGTTCAGTGTCTTCTACTATAACCTCGGGCCGACCAAAGCCTTGTGAGTGGATTTGGTAGAAGGAAACTGAAAGAAACCCGTCGTATATATGCATATGTATATATATATGTGTGTGTTTGTGTATCTGTGTTTGTCGCTCCCAACATCGCTTGACAACCGATGCTGGTGTGTTTACGTCCCCGTAACTTAGCCGTCCGGCAAAAGAGACCGATAGAATAAGTACTAGGCTTGCAAAGAATAAGTCCTGGGGTCGATTTACTCGACTAAAGGTGGTGCTCCAGCATGGCCGCAGTCAAATGGCTGAAACAAGTAAAAGAGTAAAGAGTAATATATATATATATATATATATATATATATATTTATAATTAATACTTGGTGTTGATACTAACTCTTGACGTTCTAGAGACGACCACCCACGGGTATATGTAAATATTTTATACAAGGCAAAATCGGCATACTACAATAAAATATTGGTTTCAAATTTTGGCAAAAGGCCAGCAATTACGGGAGAGAGGGCAAGTCGATTATATCGACTCCTGTGCTCTAGTGGTACTTATTTTATTGATCCCGAATGATGAAAAGGAAAGTCGACTCCTGCGGAATTTGAACTCAGAACGTAAACACGGACAAAATGCTGCTAAGCATTTTGCCCTGCACAGTAACGATTCTTATAAGTTACCCCATTATATTGTGATCACATACTGAAAATTGAAAACACACTTAGCAACGACACTAGGCCTATCCCTTGCTTAAACGTTACACATAAGCTGTACAATAGCTCTCTCAAACAATTTACTGAAGATATTTGTGAATTCAGAAAAATAATGGCAGCTGAACAGAAAACTTCTATAAGGTTAGAGTTTGGTCAAAAGAATGCATTATACTTGATGAAAGAAAAGTTCATGATTTAGGGTAATTTCGCACACAGTGAAAAGAGGAATCTAGCATTTCAAAAAGACCCTTCGATTCAGAAGAAAACCATTATTCAACTGAGTATTTAGGTAATGGTGAAAATATAAACAAGAACAAGCTGATAGTGAAGGTAAAGAAGTGAACAAAAGAAGGAACAGGTCATAGCAAATAATAGATTTTTTACTTTCTCAGTATATACAAAGGACAGGACAAAGTTCAGTGTATATATATAGGTGGAAATGTATATGTATGCATAAATGAATAGTGAATATAATCGTACAGATGCGCAAAAGCTCGTGTAGAGGCGTCTATTTCTAATTCTTAAACTTTGGCAAATGTGATATTAAAATTAGCTGACGAAAAGTATTGGAGTTTAGAAGGTTATTTAGTTTATATAAAGGAGAAATGTAATGATAATAATGGTTTCAAATTTTGGTATAAGGTCAGTAATTTCGGGAAAGGGATAAGTAGATTACATCAGCCTCTGTTCTCAACTGGTGCTTATTTTAAGCGAACCTGGAAGGATGAAAGTCAAGGTTGACCTCGGTGGAATTTGAACTCCGAACATAAAGACGAACGAAATGCTGCTAAGCAGTTTGCCTGGCATGCTAACGATTCTGCCAGCTTGCCACTTTCTGTGTAATGATAATAATCACTGTTTGTTAATAATGAGGATTAATAACTTCTGTTTTTGTGTTGGGTAAATGCAAGTGGTCAATGAACATTAAAAGAATGTTCAGAGCTTACAGGAGAATAATAAAATATAATTTTGTAAATGTATAACTAGACCTAACTGGACGCCAGTGAAAACCTTTGTGTGTATGAATGTGAAATTAATTTCCAATGTGTTCTTTAAAAGATAGAGTATGGTCAGAGAGTGATTTAACTTATGTTTGTTGGTCTTCTGTGTTCATATTTGGTGATAGTTTTCATAACAGAAAAGTGTTTGACTCCTTCCCTCACAGTTATTGAAATGACTGCATTTGGCAAGATTAGTCTTCCATGCTATGTTAGCCTACTAACTGACATTGAAAGGCTTATAAACACTTAAGATCAGATCAGCGATTCTCACTCTTGTACTGATTAACTCTTTCGAAAGAACTGTTCTAAGGATACACACTTTCCGTGATTTTGTTTAAAGACTGAATTCCCAGTAATTCTTTATCTAAATCCTCAGATGTTATGTGTTAAGGATCACAATAAAAAATAATGTAACGTAAACTGTGTGTTTGCTAACGAAATATTTATACTAAAAATATTTGATATGTTAGGAATGCCTTCATTGAATAACTGCATTTTAGAATGTAACTGGATAGAATTTCGGCAAAAGAGTGTATCATACTTGATAAATGAATGGAAGTATATCGCAAATTCATATCAATGGTCTCGTAACTATTCTGGTCCGCAGAATCAATGCTATAAATACCTAAATGAAAATGTATCAACTAGAATAGAGCGACATAAAATACTACTCCGGGTTAAATACATATAGCTCTTTGCACTTACACTGATAAAAGTGTGACCAACATTTGAAATATTGAAGTAAATTACACAGTCGATGATATATATATATATATATATATATATATATATATATATATATATATATATATATATATATATATGACATATATGTTAAAGCTAGAAGACAAACGGCAATATTAGATCAATCTGCATTTGGTTGTTGAATGTCATACCTGCTAAGCAACAACAAAAATACTAAGGCAGATACCTTAAATGAAGATACATCTCATGAGAGGAAATGACATTTTCAAGAACTACCAAGAGATTCTACACCGCCAAATATCTGGAGGAAGAACACTCTGGATATCAACAAAAGGTTTCTCGGAAATTTGAAGGGGAGGCCATTATCACCAGGGAGTTTAACCTGACTTGGATTCATGGATGTTATATTATGTTAAATTTTGTGACTTATGCATTTGTAAACCACGAAACCAAAATAGCGTAATTGTATTAAAAAGTCGTCTCTGACATTTAAATGCTTTGAAATACATGTCGAAAAACAGGCACAAGGAAATAATTAATCCTAGAATGCGATCAAAATTTTCTATTGTTACATATTTGTAGAAGATATTTCATATGTTATTTTAGGTGTCAAAATATAATAATTCTTTTTACATTCCAACACGACATGACGATACTGCTCACAAATTTTTTATCGTCAAACTAACCTCGGTTAAAATTTGGTTTCAGATATAGGCACAAGGCCGGCAGTTTTGGTAGAGCGAGTAAGTCGATTGCATCAACCCTAGTGCTCAAGTGGCACTGATTTTTATTGGCCCCTGAAGAATGAATGGCAAGATCGACCTCAGAAATATTTAAACTCAGAATGTAAAGTATGATGTTATGCCACAATGCAGTTTGCTCGGCGTAGTAAAGATTCTGTCATCTTACCGCCTTATTTCTATTAAATATTGGTTTCAAATTTTGGCACAAAGCCAACAGTTTTGGGGTCCAGGATAAATCGATTGCATCGACCCTAGTACTCAACTGGTACTTATTTTATCGACCCCGAAGATATGAAAGGCAATGTTGACTCCGGTGACATTTGAACTCAGAATTTAAAGGCGGACGAAATGCCGTTGAACATTTTGCCCGATGTGGTAACGATTCTGCCAGCTCGCCACCTCACCTCGATTAGATATTAAAATGTCTTTACTTCTGATGTTACGTACAACTTGCTAAGTTTTTGAGCACAAAAGAAATATTGCTTGTTATTCCACGTCAAAAGTTTTAGAAATATCAAATATAACAGGTCTCTGATATCAGCAAAGAAGAAATGAACATACTATTCTGTACATACTTTTTTATATTACATGGAATAGATTAGAGTAAAAGATAAATTGTAGGAAATCGACAGATTAAGAAATTTGGTACTACCTTTTACGAATTAAAAAATTCTGACTAAAATGCAACCGTCTGAAGCATCCGGCAATTGGAACGTACTCATGCGCCAAATTTCACTAATTAGTATAGCCGGTACGAGATACTCCTTTATCATTCTTACTATAGTAAACGCAAAATAAAAAATACTGATTAGTATGTCACAACCCTGTAATCAACGAAAGCTCCCAATAAAAAAAAAATAGACGTATTATGGACATGGTCATTTAATGACAAACGTAAAAATCTTTAATTTCACGGTGGCCTTAGCCAGAAAAACAACAAAGAAGAAAGGGTAAGAAATAAAATGTGATACTTCATTAACCACCATTCGTAAGGAAGACTATGAATGTGTTAGGAAAGAGGACTACAAATTAAAAAAAAAGAGAAATCTGGTGGGATTCAAAAGATAGTTACTTAGGAATCCCAGTAATAGAATCAGTTCATCACTTGTATATCAAGGAATTCGATGGCAAAGGGCGGGAGAAATTAATTATATCAGCCCAAATGTAATTTGTACTAAAGTCTATATGAAAGTCTCAGTAATTGAAAGAAATCGTATTGTTCAGCTTATTTCTTCATTCCTCTCAGATCATCTTGTTAGTCTGAAAAAAAAAAGGCAAATAAAAAATTCAGCGAAGGTTGACTACACTTGACAACATTTGAAGATTGATGCATTTCACGAGTTGTTCACCTACTCATTATCAGCTTTAAAACATTTTGCTCGAGATTCTGAGATAATGATCTAAAATTTTATTAAAAATTTAACCTCAGATTATTTAGAAATAAAAAAATTCACCGAGAATTTAAAAATCAAAGAAATTATTTTCGGAAATTTTGGAATATCAGTGGATATAGGAACTATAATTACAAAAACTTGAAAAAAGTATATCTAAAAAATAACTATGCTTGAAATATTAATTATAATTTTTTTTTATTATTAATAATCTCTATTAATCAGCTACGGGCTATGTAGGAAATGCATCAACTATGGAACGAAATCAAAAATATAATCTATTATACATACATTATTTATATTATTTGTAAGGCATCTGTCAAAAAAAGAATTCTTTCCACAACCCAGCGAGGCAGAAACTCTAATTTATTCATTGGTACTGTGTTTTCAGTCCTATCCTATACACTTTCCGCTGAGATAAAAATAAGGATGATGTAGTAAGCAAAACAAGATTTGATAAACCATTGCCAACGTAGTTGTAATGTCGCGTAATACTGCTCTACATACATGTCGAATTTGTTTGAATAAAAATAATAATAATAACAAGTTGTAACTGAAGCACACAAAGCCGCTTTGAAAATCAGTGTCATCAACTATCACAGTAGAGGAGGCGACATACGTATAGCGAAGAATATAGTTTTCTCCTTTAAAGCTGCACTTTCAGCATTTCCCCATGTGAATTATACAACGTCTAAAGAACCAAATATTTCAGTAAAGATAGAATTTTGAAATATCATACATTTCAAATATCTCTATGGGTTTCCACCAATGTTAGAATTTTCAAAATAACTGCTAGTAAATATTAATAAGACATATTTAAAAAAAATATATTCTGAATTCAATATAGGATTTGGTTGCAACAAAAACTAATATTTTTTAATAATAGTTTTGCAGGTGATCTAAACATCGTTTTATACGTATTTAGTTTTTATATATGCTTGTATTTTTGCGCCTTATATTTAGGTTACAGCTAAAGAAGACAACACTACTTCCGCATATGTATTTCAGTTCAAATATCTTACTTGGCTTCTAATCAACCTATATTTGCTAATATTCAGTAAAATAAAATAAAAATATGATATAGTTCAAAGGATCCTGTACCAAATAAACATATACATAATTTATAGGATCCTCTCTAGAAAGTGGTGAGTATTGAATATTTATGTTTTCCCTTGGAACATAAAAAGACAGCATTTCAAAAATGTATTTGTGAGTGCTATCTTTACCTTATTTATGATATAAATTTTTCCAAAAAGTTGTAAAACATTTCATTTTCAAATTGTAGTGAATCATCAGCGCATAGAAACACACGCGCGAACATATGCACACGGGCACGCGCGCGCACACACGCACATACACACATACACATGCAAATGTACGTATGTACGCAAACATACACACACATATATATGAACTAATATATAAATCAAACATCTAGCTGATTTTTACATTGAATTTTGATACTTGTTTCATTTTCAATTTTCCTGAAGCATTATCAGCTGAGAGACTGACTGCTGTAATAACTGTTTGATTGAGATGAGATGTGTCTAGTCTGCTATTATTATATTTGTTATGTAATATAATAGAAATATATAACAGCTGCATATTTAAACTGGACATGGACATGAATAAAGAGGATCCAATGCTATTGTTAATTATTTTGATTTTTATTATATCCATCTACTTCTGTTTAATAGAAAGAGTCTGTAATAATGTTATTCATTCTTATGAAATTAACAACTAAGTCTCCTTCTATATCACAAACTACATTCTTACAAACAACAATTTCAATAACGTTGTACCAGAAGTATTACGTCTAAAAAATAAACAGAACGGTCCTGTTACGAACAAGAGCCAAATTGGCGCAGTAATGGCGCAACAAGAAGGGGAAAATGTATTGCTTAATATGAAAGCTACAACCATTATTACTTTAAAGCTGATATCTGTAAGATTTCTCTTAGGAAAATCTTTCTATCGACTATGCAGTGCAAACGATTTCCTCTATCAATGTGACATAGAAAAGACATTTCACTTGAATCACCTCGCAACTTCTGGTAGTGCGACTAACATCATCATCACGCCTTTAGAAGTTGAAATATGTCCCAAATATATTTTAATTAACCTAATGTTCACTTATGCCTAATCACTACTTAATGATGACATTGCTGATTTTTCTAACCGGCTGGTCCCTTGACGCAACTCAGTCAATGTTATTAACTGATTTTATTTAAAGCCACGACTTTAAATCTACTCGCAGTTACATCACTTCGGTATTTCCCGTTGATAATGGCTAAAGAGCGAGAAAAGCTGCGTCTGGGAATCCGATAGGGGGTAGCACTGGGCAGCCATTGTGCTTTTACATATATTTTCCATGAGAGAATTTTTTATCCTCGGTAAATGCAGTGAATTCGTCTTTAGAAGTCGAAATATGTCACAAACATTGTCATTAACCTAAAGTTCGCAGCTTATGCCTAATCACCGCAAGGTGCTGATACTGCTGATAAATATATTAATAATTTGTCCAGAGACCTTGCTTGATGGTAGGTACTTTAGTAACTACTAAATAAGTCAACCCCGAAAACTGAAAAATGAAATATTGATATTTATTCAAGGGGATTAAGTAGCAGACAAAAATATTCTGCAACTACATAGACGTGTCAGTGTATCATAATTTGTTGGTGACAACCTTCACACCCGGTATTGAGCAAAAATAGGACTCCTGCGTCTCATAAAAAAAGTAGCATTTTATTTTGGATGCAGTGTAAATATAAATGTATATGTATGTGTGCGCGTGTGTAATTAATATATATGTGTACAAAATTATTTGTGTGTGTATTCTTTTGGATCCATTCTAGAGTTCTCAGGAATCCTTCTAGTCGTATACCCTCAAACTAAGGGGGTACTTCAGATATTTACATTTCAATCAGAACTCATTGTATGCTTCATTAAGTACCGTAGATTAGTATAAAATTTCCAACTCCGCCGATTTCTTTCAATTTATCTGTCACTGTATGCCTTTCCATGTGACATTAAAATTATGTACGGAGTATTCTGAATTTAAGTCTCTAGTTTTCTCGTTTGCCGACATCAATATTTCTGTGCATTGTCGCTTTTATATTAATGGATCGAAATTGCTATGCGTGCAATTAAACATTCCAGATTTATTCCAGTGACAGTGGTGTAAAAATCGTTGTCAGATATTGATTTGGTTTGAGAAGGAACATTCAAATATAGTACCATAACTGTTGATGTGGGCTTTCTCTACTCTATCTTTATGTGATCTACGTTTAAGTATCAAAAAGTATTCTTGTTTTGTTTTGTTGAGCAGATAAGAAAAAAACTAGTGACTAATGCGTACTAAGGTTTTCTGCCTTTGTTTTAGTTTCCAAGCAATGTATTGTCAGCCATAGGTAATTAACGTGACAATATTCAACTGTCAAGTTGTACAAATGTGGTATTAAATACATTTTTTATTTTACGTTCATGATTTAGCGTTGGGTTTTTGTGGGCATTCATTAGCAATGAAATTGAGAACAACTTGCGTTGACGGCGATGTCTATGCTGAGAACCATAGATCATTAGATTCCGTTTATAAATCTGTGAAAATATTTTTGAACTGAAATATATTATAGTGATCGAAACTCTTTGAGTATTTCTCTATTTGAAGACGGTATTTGAAAAGGAAGCTACACTTGCACTTATCTATATGTCGCACATGTTTTAGATATCACGATTATTGCTAAATGTGCTACTGGGAATTTTTCGAAGTAGAATGTTTCTTGTCATTCATGGATGCGGCGAGAAAAGTTCTGGATATATATGTGTACCTGAATAACAGCACGTACTACATTTGATCAACTAGTATGACTCATACAGGTCTTGTACTGCCGGGCAGATTTGTCCATGTCAATTAGTTCTCATAGTGGTGAGTTATTCTCCATTTCTTTCTTCATTCATTTTGTAATTTATATTTTACTTCCTGTTTCGGTGTTCGCAAGATAGGGAGCTCACAAAATGGTAGATTAAAAGAGGAAGAAACGGGTGTGGAGAAATGTGACATGTGTGAGTGTGAAAAGAAATTGATACTACTGCAGATAGAGAAGAAAGCGAATTCCTGTCAAACGTTGGAGCTGAGGTTGAAGCGTCATATATTACTTGTATATGGACTTATATATGATGAAGAATATAGTCGGTTAAATTGACTCTAATGCCACACTAGAACTTCGTTAGTATTTCGAAAAAAATAATTTTACTATGAGTAAATCCTACAGTTTTAATTCTTTTATTAAAATAAATTTTGAAAATAATGAAAAATTCAATAAAATTTGTATTGAGAACAAAGTATGAAATTTTCATAAAAGATTTTAATTTAGATTACTTTAAAATAGAAAGTTTGCACCATAGAATCAAAGACGGTCTCAGTTGCTTCATATCAAGTGGGTTAAAAATAAGTAAGCTTTATAATTTTTTTCAACTTCAAATGTTTGGTAGCATAATGTCAGCAATTGTAATTTTATATTTTGTTTGACAGCAACACACTAATTTTAATGGTTTCGTATTCTAGTATACAGTTCCTACTTAAATTATGATAGTTATACTTACTGTAAAATTGTGTGGATATAGTTTTTCAGCATCTCCATATCATCTGCAGATTAAGTAGATTTATTATTTACAATACTAGCGTCATGAGATGATTATTGTTGCAACAATGTTCTTCACTTTTTTTTTTATACGAGTAAATATCAAACACTGATTAGGCATAAATAATATATAGCATATACAACATATATGACTGTTTATAAATATGAGCTTATGTTTCAGAATAAAGTCTGAGTCACAGTTTCTTTCATACAAGTAATTGGTATTTTATAATTGTAACCATGATCATATTTTGTATCACAACTGGCATCCTATAAGAAATATATTTTAGTCGTGAAACATAAACACACATCAATCAGGTGGAACATAACAAACTCTTCAACTAGTTTCACATAACACTGTTTTTGATCTAAAATATTAACATTTAAATGACAAAAATCTCTTAAAACACACAAAATTCATGTACCAAGAGCAACTTTGAATTATGGATTTTCCGTCATATTTTAATCCTTAACTTTTACCTCTTACTTGATTCACTATGTATGTCACAATTCAGTTTTATTTCAAGATTTCTTTCCAATAGAGAAAGAATTGGATTTTAACCTAGATCCAAGGTTCTTTCATTGGAATTTCAACATTAACAACAGGGTATTTATGTATGTATACGTGTATATATGCTCATTTTTATATGTGCTGGATTTGTATGTTTTGTTTTATGTATGGGATTATAGTAAAAGACACTTAACCAAAATTCCACACTGTAGAATTGAACCCGAAACGACGAAGCAAACTTGTTAAACATTCAGACATTTCTGCGCCTATTTATATTTTAGGATATATTCTTACGAAGTGTTTTATAAACCATCCTTTCACAGTGTTCTTTTTCAATTAAATGAAACCGATAATATCAGTTGATTTCCATGGTCGAGTAAATACAACCACAAATGCTAATCTTTTTGTTGGTATATAACTACGTCTGTTACATAAACCGCAAATTCCAAAATTATATTTATGTTATTTTTTTTCAAAAAAAGCTCCATTAGTAATTAACTTTTGATCTAAATTCTAGTTACAATGAAACATTTCAGCTAATAAAATGTTCGTGCCTGAGATCCATTTATCAGTTAAAATCTAGCTCAATAGAGAGAACATTTCAATAATTTTCAGTTTTTATGTATCTGATTGTTAAATGTGCACTTGGGTTTTGTTACCTTTGAATGCAGTCAATGCTTTAATAGTAAAAAAATCGTTAAATTTCTTTCCACGTAGACGATTATAGCAACAAATTACTCCGTAGTCGTCATACTTGCTACCATTTACCTCCAGGAATATCTGAGTTCAAGCTCTAATTCAAAATATTAAGACTCACAATACAATAGTGTAGAATATTACACCTCCATTCAGCCACAGGCAAAATGAACATAATTACCGAACACATTATGTGATACAGTTGGAAAGAGAATTGTGGACATTTACCAAATATTTATTTAAATATAGCCACGAACTTCTTCTGTTTCAATATTCTCAAATATTTCATTCACAGCAAGTTATTATTTGCTATTTATTACATACAGTAAGTATTTCTATTGTATTTACACATTTTCGACTATCAGTTGCATACCTGACAATCATCCCTGAAAGCCAAAGCCACAGTTTTT
>NC_142931.1:108143003-108183003 GCF_046866305.1 Octopus bimaculoides
TGCCATGAAGGGAAACCACTGGGCTGGATTTGGAAGATACAGCAACCCAGATCATCACAGATCCTCCTCCATGTTTAATGATTGGAAGAATGCAGTCTGGGTTAAATGCTTCTTATGGCTGTCTCCACACGTATACTCGGCCGGTGGTCGGAAATAAGGTAAAGTATCACTCGTCCGAGAAAATAACATTCTTTCACTGCTCTAGGGACCAATTCTGTAGGTTTTTACTCCTCGCTAAACGCTTTGCAACGTTTGTTTTTGAAAGTAGTGGTTTTCTCCTGTGGAATCCGGCTTTGTACATCTCCCTGCAAACAGTTTTTGTGGAAACTGGGTCTTCGAGGTGGTCACTAAGCTCTGCTGTAATTTTGGGAGCTTTAATTTTGTAATCCTTTCTAACAATTCGCATAAGAATCAGACGTCCCTATCTGAATGTTTTGGTTTTCTTCCGGAGTTTTGTTTCAACGAGGAGGTTTTTTCCCTCTTTCTCAAAGGCTCTCATTACTTTCGAGACAGTACTTCTTGATACACCAAATATTTTGGCTGTTTTCCTTACTTTGAAAGTCCGTTACATCTGTCATTTTAATGAATTTTAATTACCTTTTTCTGATGATATCTGAAAAGAAAGAGCAATTTTAGCAAAACCTATTACGCAACACTAATAATAAATCAATAAACATAAAAATAAACAAGCTTTTGACAGTTTTATAGATATTTCAAAATTATGATGCCATGATGCTAGGCATATGTGTGTGTGTGTGTGTGTGTGTGTGTGTGTGTGTGTGTGTGTGTGTGTGTGCTTGGTGTGTGTGTATGTGTGTACGTATATATGTATATATGTATATATATATATATATATATATATATGTGTGTGTGTGTGTGTGTGTGATTGTGTGTGCATATATGTTTGTATGTACATATATTAGGTATCGATATTTGATGATTTTAAATTAATAAAGAAATTTAGCACGAACACTTTATCCAATGTTATTAAATTTCCAAATCCCAATGAGTAAAACAAAGTGAGGTGTGATTTGCAATTGCGATTATGGAGGCTTTTAAGATATCCGAAATAGTGGTGACTGGAAAGTTACCGTATATTAAATACGAGTCATATATCATATTGACTGTTTATACATTGATTTTCCTGTTTAACACTACACACACGTCCTAAAATCTGTACATGTACAAACATACGTGTATATATAATTCTATATATATATATATATATATATATATATCCATACATACATACATGCATACATGCTAAGCATAAGGCCGCACTGGGCATCTAACCTGTGTAGAAATAGGAGTCAAAACCTCTATAATCCACAGACAGCACTGAAAATATGACAGAGAACAAAATTAGGCGGGCGAACGGTTAAAGAATTAAAAGCATACCATTAAAGATAGTGCCATTCGGATATTCTTATACCATGGTTTCAAGTTTTGACTTTACGGGCCTCAACTTTCTTCAGCACGATTTACGAGAGGAAAAATTTCAAAACACGTCATGTTGAACTCTGGTGGCGCTCTGATTCGTTTTGCGCGGCAGGACTGCCTCTGTGCAGAAAAATTCAATGAGTGAATATTCATTAAGATATTATTATCCTTAATATTATCTGCTGTAAATATAGTATAGTGATAATAATAACAGCATTAGTATATATGGTTACAGATATTAAATAGCATCAAATAGCTATAAAATTAAAATTGGCACTAAGAATATGACGCACTGCGAGGGATTACTGTATAGATACATAGATAGATCGAATGATATTGATATATATATATATATATATATATATATATATATATATATATATATATATATATATATATATATATATATATATATATATATATATATATATATATATATGTATGTGTACGTGTGAATCTATATGTATATGTTTATGTAGATATGTATGAATTTTTAAAAGACCGTGTGTACGAGAAAGTTTTCATTCTACATTATTTCATTCTTCATTATTTCATTCTTCATTATCTACCAATCAGGTTTGCAGTATTGTTTACTGGGCACGCAAGGTCTATACCTATGATCTTCGTAGTCTCTCCGAGGTTAGTCAGATTAGTGAATACTATGGTCAACTTGAACGAATTTCAGTCGACATCAGCATTAAAAGCTTGTGTTGAGGGGAATACCTGAGGCATTAAAAATAATAAATTAAAATACAAAGTATGAAAAATAATTAAATGTGGTAACTACTGCTGTGCTCAAATGATATCGAATGTTGACCACCTTACCTTTCTACAATAATATCACATAACACTTATTTGTGAAAAAAACAACAACATTAACAAAACAATATACAATACCAAAGATATGAAGAAAGTGAGCAATACGATAAAATAGTTTCAGTGTCGTGTATTATTGAAATTATCTCACGCGACTTCAATAAAAATATCTCCAAGCAGCCACCATTTTATGCTTTGGAAAGATTGCAAATTCCTCAGACGTTATGCGATAACTATCACTTATGCCACAAATTTATGAAAGGCTTGTAATGAGATATGGATTGCCAGGCCTTCTAAAGAAGTATGTAACGTACTTGCAATACCAAGGAATGTTTTCTTCATTGTCGCTTAAGTAAGGCGATGAGCTGGCAGAAACGTTAGCACGCCGGTTGAAATGCTTAGCAGTATTTCGCTTGTCTTTACGTGCTGAGTTCAAATTCCGCCGAGGTCAACGTTGCCTTTCATTCTTTCGGGGTTGATAAAATAAGTACCAGTTTCGTACAAGGGTCGATTTAATCGACGTGTCCTCTCACTCCAAAATTTCGGGCCTTGTGCCTAGAGTAGAAAAGATTCACTGTTACTTAAGTCGGGAAAGACAATTCTGTGTAGGTGTGTCACTGACAGCTCGTACACGCCAATGATAAGGCTCAAGGTTGCTGGAATATATCTGGTGCTCTAACGTTTGCTATTAGGAAAACATAATACACCGATATGTGTATTATGTTTTTAAGCACTACACATCCCCAAAAGATATTATCTATGTGAGAATACTGCAATAACTTACTTATGAGTGGCGTATATACATTAAGTATGATATACAGATGGCTATATATATGCATGTCTGAAGGTCTTTATATGTATATATATATATATATATATATATATATATATATATATATATATATATGTATGTATGTATATAAATATATACACACACATATATAATAATAAAAAAACAGAAATAATAATGATAATAACAACAACAACAACAACAACAATAATAATAATAATAATAATAATAATAATAATAATAATAATAATAATAATAATAATAAATGCCCGGATGAAGTACCAGGTAGTGGCTCTCATGGCTTCTGATCTTACTTGATTGGAAGTGTTATCATGTACATTGTTTTGTTTTGGTATAAAAAGATGGGCTACAGCAAATATTCTGCCCAGTAACACAGATTTGCTTGTCGGTTGTTTGACTTTGACCAGTTGAGTATGCCCCTTGGTGGCAGACGATATGTGCATCTCTTATCATGAGCAGAATTAGTGGAGGAGCATCATAGCCATGTGTTGAGAAGAATTATTTGGAGTTTGAATAATTCACCTTTGGAAACATATGTGTTTTGCTCAACATCCTTAAAGAAACCTTATTCAGGGATCTTTTGAGTGGAACGGGCTACTCGACCTGCAGAAAATTGTAACTGGGCCCCACCTGCGAGGTCATGCACTGTTTATTTTGATATGAGATCACCATGTCACGCACGTATGGTTGTGATGCATGTGCCTGGTGTATCCGTATCAGACAATTAGACATGATGGGTATAATGGGCTTCATATATTTTACCCCAGTGTCATTTTGATGGCATGCTCTGCTCTCTCACTCAATAATGATGATAATAATAATAATAATAATAATAATAATAATAATAATAATAATAATAATAATAATAATAATCCGGTACCCTACGAAAACGATGACCGTCAAAATAAAGGGCCGGACGTTGTTCCTCATGTCCCGCAAACAAAACCAAAACGGCATAAATGGACACGTGGGGAATACATTTCGATCCTACACGCCTATTTCACAGCAGTGCTCTACCCAAAAAACGAAAACGCAACAACACATACATATAAAATATGGAAGAAAAATAATGTAAATAAAGACCTCGATAAAACAATGAACCCTAACAAACTAGCTAACATAAGAAGATATATTATAAAAGCAAAAAAAATATCAGAAATAGAAATAGAACAATTGAAAGGAAAAATACATCAGGAAAATCTAGATAATAGTCACACAGCAATGCCAAATAACAATATAAACACTGAGATAGCAGAACACGAGGACAAACGTAACATTTCCGACAAAAACGAAGTAAACAAAAAACAACAAACCCAGACCGTAGAGATGTATAATAGTGGACAAAAAGCACGAATCCAGAACACCACAGACAAACATATGACTGAAAAGGAAGGCAAAACACATCTAAAGCCTGGGAATAACGAAGGAAAACCTAATAATTACGATACTATGAAAATGAGAATAACCAAATAACTAAAAACCACAGATTTTAGAATGGACCACAGATTACATCTTCCAAAAATCAAAATAGACAATAAAACAACATCAATAAAAAATAGCATAAACCTGGCCGTCATGGAACTAACAACCACAGAAACAACAGGCAATATCACTGAGCTAAATGACATAATATATGCGGCAGCCACTGCAGCTACAAACGAAGCAGGATCCTCACTCAAACCCATCCGAACAGGAGTTCTACCACCCAAACAGACCTTGCGGATAAATAACATCCAGACCAAAATTTAAAAAAAGAGAAAAGATTTATCGATTCTCAACGAAATTAGTAGACAATCAACACAACTAAGTAACAAGAAGAAAACAAAAATACTGTACAAATACAGCATTACAGAAAAAGACTTACCTGAGGCAAAAGAAAAACTAAAGCAAGACATCCTTGCCAAAGGACAAAGGATCCGCCGGTATGAGAAACCCCAACGTTTCTTTGAACAAAACAAACAGTTCAAATCCAACCCCAAAAAACTCTACCAAGAACTGGGCAAAAATAAAATAGACATTACTGAAGCACCAACGGCAGAAGAACTGGAAGAATTCTGGAAACAAATATGGTCGATGAAGCAACAACATATGTCTAAATTTGCCAAATGCATTTTTTCAGTATTTATTTTTGCATGTAATAACCGGTTCTTTTGGTCAAACTAACGTATCTCCAGCTGCTTCAGATGCTAAGATATCAAAAATTGTCAAAGTGTAAGTACAACGGTTTTACTATGGAATGGCGAAACTATTTTTTCGTTTTCTGAAAAACCAAAATTTTGGACTTAAGTGGCTTTTGCATAATAACAACTATATATATATATATATATATATATATATATAAAGTAATGCAGAAAGCTGATTGGTTGTGTGTGTATATGATCTATCGCGCCGATACCTTTTTACCTTTTGGCAACTTATGGCACATTACGGCGCACCTTTTGGATTATATATATAAATAAATATATATATATATATATATATACATATATATATATATATATATATATATATATATATATATATATATATAGTTAGATGGAATATAAATAAAATTTTCTGCTACACATAAGAGCAATAACCTATGTCGTTTGTTCATTTAGGATAAGATACATCCCTTACTTGATTTTCACCTATCTTTATTTGAGAAAATGTACGGCTAGAAATTGTCTAAATATACGATGCGTTGAAACTCTGGTGCATGAATATATTTTGTGAAAATAACCGATTTTGTTTCTCTTTCAGAGACTTAGGTTATTAAGTCTGAAATTTTCAGACAAAGAGAATGTATTCAAATGTTTTATATTGTAAAATTCTTAGTTATGCATATTTTTCATTAACCGGTTTGATGTTTATTGTTTGTATAATTCCTTTTCACATTTTTCGGTGTGGATATGCATAAACAAAATACTAAAATCAAGAATGTTGCAATGAGAAACGTGTCAACTTTTGTTTTCCTTTCTCTTTTCTTTCTTTAAATGCTTTGCCGCTTTAATTCATCAGAAATTCTACAACCAAGAATTCAAACGCAAGTTTTAAAAATAACTCGCTGTGATCAGCTAAGTTAAGCATTATTTCCTTGACAATTGTTTTTGCTGTTATGCACATGGGCTTGGTAGGATGCCTGAAGATTAGCTCATAGTTCGATAATAAAAGCCGAAGCTTATATAAAGTAAATATTGGTAAAGATTTCAATTTCGATATTACACAATGCGCTTCATTTTGTTTAAAAATAAGAAGTTGAAATAAAACAACGATTGTTTCTTTGGAATAAGAACAAAGATAGGTTTTGTAAGAGCAGGAAGCATAGATAATTGAATTGACATGAATAACCTCCACGTATCCAAATGATTGCATATTTTCTATTTTATCTCCTCATCTTTCACAGATCGGATGGTTGAAAGGCAACATCAAAACGAATAGCCCAGTGGGAATTAAAACTTGGAACTGTGTTTCATTAATAACGAGGATGATGGTGATGATGATGATGATGATGATGATGATAATCATAATAATAATAGTAATAATAATAATAATAATATTAATAATAATAATAATAATAATAATAATAATAATAATAATAATAATAATAATAACAAGAGCTACTGCCTGATATTGCATCAGGATAATAATAATAATAATAATAATAATAATAATAATAATAATAATAATAATAATAATAATATTATTATAATAAACATTCTCTAGTACAAATCCAAATGTACAAATCCAAATATATGGTATGTACAAATCTAAATATATGGTACCCTAGGCATAACACCTACATGAACTTCTAACTTGTCTCTTGAGGACTCTGGGTGAGACTTGGATTCAACTTGTACAAATGCAAAACAAAAGTCAAACATAAAATAATAATAATAATAATAATAATAATAGTAATAATAATAATAATAATAATAATAATAATAATAATAATAAGGTCACAGAAAACGAGAAAGCAACCATACTCTGGGATATGCCAATACACACAGATAGAGAAATTAAGGCAAATAGACCAGATATAGTTGTCAAAGATCATGAAGGAAAAAAATGCTTTCTAATTGATGTATCAATACCAGCAGATGACAACGTTTCTAGAAAAGAAATGGAAAAACTTTCAAAATACAAAGACCTGGAAATAGAGATAACTCGAATGTGGAGTCTAAAAACAGAAACAATTCCTATCATAGTAGGTGCCTTAGGTATAATAAAAAAAATACTCAGACAAATACATAACAAAAATACCAGGACTTACAAATATATGTAACATACAGAAAATTGCACTACTGGGTACTGCACACATCCTACGCAAAACACTTTCAATACAGTAAACATAAAAGCACCACAGCAAACCACAGCACATACCCAAGGCGCACAGAGCTGCGCTCGGTAGTGAAGTGAAAGCACGTTATAAAAATAAAACTACTGAACAATAATAATAATAATAATAATAATAATAATAAAAAATTTTAAAAATTAATAATAATAATAATAAAAATTAAATAATAATAATATTAAAAAAATTATAATAATAAAAATTTTTAAAAATTAAAAAAAGAGAAAAGATTTATCGATTCTCAACGAAATTAGTAAACAATCAACACAACTACCAAGAACTGGGCAAAAATAAAATAGACATTACTGCAGCACCAACAGCAGAAGAACTAGAGAAATTCTGGAAACAAATATGGTCGGTGAGGCACCAACCCCAGAAAAGGACCATTAAAACAACGAACTTAGCACCTGAGCAACTCTGGGCCCCTATAACAACTGAAGAGGTCACCCAGACACTGCAAAGAAGAAGCAACTGGAAGGCACCTGGACACGACAAGATCCCCAATTTCTGGTTAAAACACCTGCCAGGAATGCATAAAAAGCTGGCGGAAAACTTTAACAACATACTAGCAGAGCCAGAGACAATGCCTGAATGGCTCACAAAGGGGAAAACCATCTTAATCCCCAAATCCACAGAAACGGAGAAACCACAAAACTATAGACCTATAACCTGTCTCCCCACGATCTACAAAGCCTTTACTGCAATAATATCGCAGAGATTGAGTAAGCACCTGGAAAATAACAACCTGTTTCCAGAAGAGCAAGGGCTCATACGGCTCTAAAGATCAATTATTGATCAATAAAGCCATAACTGAAGACAGCCGCAGAAAAAAGAAAGGCCTCAGTATGGCCTGGGTGGACTACCAAAAGGCCTTCGACAGTGTTCCCCACACGTGGATTCTGGAAACGCTAGCCATAAACAAGGTGACACCAATTATTATAAAATACATAGGGCACTCAATGAACAAATGGCAAACAGTGCTACAGCTCGAAACAAAAGAGGGACTTGTGAAAACGAAAGCCATCCCCATTAGAAGAGGAATATTCCAGGAAGACACGCTCTCTCCACTCCTGTTTTGCCTGGCACTCACACCTTTAACAGAATTGCTAAATAGAACTGGATGCGGTTACAAATGCTATGGAAAAACAGTCAGCCACCTTCTGTACATGGATGACCTAAAATTATATGCTAAAAACGACAAAGAGCTAGAAACACTACTACAGACAGTACACGGCTTTACTAAGGAAATATATATGAAATTCGGATTAGAAAAATGTGCCAAAGCAACCCTGAAAAGAGGAAAATTAGTTAAAAGCAGCAATATAACACTAGATAAAGCCAATGAAATAAGAGAACTAGACGAAAGCCAACCATACAAGTATTTAGGAGTCAATGAACTAGATAGGATACAACATACACAAATGAAAGAAAAAATAAAGAAAGAGTACTATAGACGAGTTAGATCAATACTAAAAACAGAGCTCAATGCTAAAAACAAGATAATGGGTATCAACACTTTAGCTCTCCCAGTTATAAGCTACAGCTACAACATCCTTAACTGGACACTAAACGAACTATGTAAAATAGACAGGAAACCAAGAAAAATAATGACAGGATATAGGATGCACCACCCAAAATCTGACATAGAAAGGCTATATATACAACGCACAGAAGGTGGCAGGGGTCTTATACAGCTAGAAAACTATTATAAAATAACCACCATAGGACTGCAAAAATACCTACTCCAAAAGCAAGGGAAACTAATACAAATAGCCACAAAACACGAGCAAAACAAAAAGCTGTTTTCAGTATTTAAGGAAGCTGACAAATACAAACAAGAAATCAATCTACCTAACAAATACGAAGAAGAAGAAGAAACAACAAAAGCTATAAAACAAATGAAATCCAAACTAAAACTAGAACAGCAACGAACCATGATAAAACGATGGCAAGAAAAGCCCCTATATGGTAAATACTGGGCTAAACTAAATGCGAAAGAAATAGACAGAGAAAAATCCCAGCAATGGCTAAGAAGCTCAGGACTCAAAGCAGAGACTCAAGGATTTTTAATTGCTGCACAAGACCAAAGCCTCCCCACCAGAAATTACCAAAAACACATAATGAAAAGAAATATAACAAGTAACTGTAGAATATGTGGAGATGGACAAGAAACAATAAATCATATTATCTCTGGCTGCCCAGTCCTGGCTAAGAAAGAATATATTCACAGACACGACAGAGCTGGGACCTATATACACTGGAAGCTATGCCAACACTATGGAATAACAACAGAAAAAAGATGGTATAAACACACGCCAGAAAAGGTCACAGAAAACGAGAAAGCAACCATACTCCGGGATATGCCAGTACACACAGATAGAGAAATTAAGGCAAATAGACCAGATAGAGTTGTCAAAGATCATGAAGAAAAAAATGCTTTCTAATTGATGTATCAATACCAGCAGATGACAACGTTTCTCTAAAAGAAATGGAAAAACTTTCAAAATACAAGGACCTGGAAATAGAGATAACTCGAATGTGGAATCTAAAAACAGAAACAATTCCTATCATAGTAGGTGCCTTAGGTATAATAAAAAAATATTCAGACAAATACACAACAAAAACACCAGGACTTAAAAATATATATAACATACAGAAAATTGCACTACTGGGTACTGCACACATTCTACGCAAAACACTTTCAATACAGTAAACATAATAGCACCACAGCAAACCACAGCACATACCCAAGGCGCACAGAGCTGCGCTCGGTAGTGAAGTGAAAGCACGTTATAAAAATAAAACTACTGAACAATAATAATAATAATAATAACGATAATAATAATCCTTTCTATTACAGGCACAAGGCTGGAATTTCGTAGGGAGAGAGCAATCGATTGCATAGACTCCAGTACTTGACTAGTACTTAATTTATCGAACCCGAAAGGATAAAAGGCAGTGTCGACCTCGGGGGAATTTTTGAGTTCAAATTCCGCTGAGGTCGACTTTGTCTGTCATCCTTTCGGGGTCAATTAAATAAGTACCAGTTACGTGCTGGTGTCGATGTAATCGACTTAATCCCTTCCTCCAAATTTGAGGCCTTGAACTTCCAGTAGAAAGGATTATTATTATTATTATTATTATTATTATTATTATTATTATTATTATTATTATTATTATTATCATCATCATTATCACCATCATCATCATCATCATCATCATCATCATCATCCTCATCATCATCATCATCATCATCATTAATGCAACACAATTCCAAGTGTTGCATTAATAATGATGATGAAAATGATGATGATGATGATGATGATGATAATAATAATAATAATAATAATAATAATAATAATAATAATAATAATAATAATAAAAGGGAAAAGGGAAAACCATCTTAATCCCCAAATCCACAGAAACGGAGAAACCACAAAACTATAGACCTATAACCTGTCTCCCTACGATCTACAAAGCCTTTACTGCAATAATATCACAGAGAGTGAGTAAACACCTGGAAAATAACAACCTGTTTCCAGAAGAGCAGAAGGGATGCTGCAAGGGCTCATACGGCTGTAAAGATCAATTATTGATCAATAAAGCCATAACTGAAGACAGCCGCAGAAAGAAGAAAGGCCTCAGTATGGCCTGGGTGAACTACCAAAAGGCTTTCGACAGTGTTCCCCACACGTGGATTCTGGAAACACTAGCCATAAACAAGGTGGCACCAATTATCATAAAATACATAGAGCACTCAATGAACAAATGGCAGACAGTGCTACAGCTCCAAACAAAAGAGGGACTTGTGAAAACGAAAGCCATCCCCATTAGAAGAGGAATATTCCAGGGAGACACGCTCTCTCCACTCCTGTTCTGCCTGGCACTCACACCTCTAACAGAATTGCTAAATAGAACTGGATGCGGTTACAAATGCTATGGAAAAACAGTCAGCCACCTTCTATATATGGATGACCTAAAATTATATGCAAAAAACGACAAAGAGCTAGAAACACTACTACAGACAGTACACGGCTTTACCAAGGAAATAGAAATGAAATTCGGATTAGAAAAATGTGCCAAAGCAACCCTGAAAAGAGGAAAATTAGTTAAAAGTAGCAATATAACACTAGATAAAGCCAATGAAATAAGAGAACTAGACGAAAGCCAACCATATAAGTATTTAGGAGTCAATGAACTAGATAGGATACAACATACACAAATGAAAGAAAAAATAAAGAAAGAGTACTATAGACGAGTTAGATCAATACTAAAAACAGAGCTCAATGCTAAAAACAAGATAATGGGTATCAACACTATAGCTGTCCCAGTTATAAGCTACAGCTACAACATCCTTAACTGGACACTAAACGAACTATGTAAAATAGACAGGAAAACAAGAAAAATAATGACAGGATATAGGATGCACCACCCAAAATCTGACATAGAAAGGCTATATATACAACGCTCAGAAGGTGGCAGGGGTCTTATACAGCTAGAAAACTATTATAAAATAACCACCATAGGACTGCAAAAATACCTACTCCAGAAGCAAGGGAAACTAATACAAATAGCCACAAAACACGAGCAAAACAAAAAACTGTTTTCAGTATTTAAGGAAGCTGACAAATACAAACAAGAAATCAATCTACCTAACAAATACGAAGAAGAAGAAGAAGAAACAACAAAAGCTATAAAACAAATGAAATCCAAACTAAAACTAGAACAGCAACGGACCATGATAAAACGATGGCAAGAAAAGCCCCTACATGGTAAATACTGGGCTAAACTAAATGCGAAAGAAATAGACAGAGACAAATCCCAGCAATGGCTGAGAAGCTCAGGACTCAAAGCAGAGACTGAAGGATTTTTAATTGCTGCACAAGACCAAAGCCTCCCCACCAGAAATTACCAAAAACACATAATGAAAAGAAATATAACAAGTAACTGTAGAATATGTGGAGATCGACAAGAAACAATAAATCATATTATCTCTGGCTGCCCAGTCCTGGCTAAGAAGGAATATATTCACAGACACGACAGAGCTGGGACCTATATACACTGGAAGCTATGCCAACATTATGGAATAGCAACAGAAAAAAAATGGTATAAACACACGCCAGAAAATGTCACAGAAAACGAGAAAGCAACCATACTCTGGGATATGCCAATACACACAGATAGAGAAATTAAGGCAAATAGACCAGATATAGTTGTCAAAGATCATGAAGGAAAAAAATGCCTTCTAATTGATGTTTCAATACCAGCAGATGACAACGTTTCTCTAAAAGAAATGGAAAAACTTTCAAAATACAAAGACCTGGAAATAGAGATAACTCGAATGTGGAATCTAAAAACAGAAACAATTCCTATCATAGTAGGTGCCTTAGGTATAATAAAAAAATATTCAGACAAATACATAACAAAAACACCAGGACTTACAAATATATATAACATACAGAAAATTGCACTACTGGGTACTGCACACATTCTACGCAAAACACTTTCAATACAGTAAACATAAGAGCACCACAGCAAACCACAGCACATACCCAAGGCGCACAGAGCTGCGCTCGGTAGTGAAGTGAAAGTACGTTATAAAAATAAAACTACTGAATAATAATAATAATAATACGTGTGTGTATGTATTGCAGGGTAGTAGTATCGTAAGTTGGTAATAGAATGTCGGTAATCCACAAGAAGTTGGGTATGGAAAGAAAAATCAGATTTTGCATGATTATCATCTACTTTATTACAAACCTTCAATACAAAATACTTTGAAAGATAAAACGAATAAAGGAAACCAAATATGATCAGCTAGAATGTTTAATATTGATGAAGATATTTAGAATAACGAAAGAAAAATGATAGTTTACCGCAATTTAGAACTTACTGGAGTTAATAAGGAATGAAAATGTTGATTTCAGAGAACTATTGTTCAGCTTTAAGATTTCCCTTGTTGACATGGTGGCTCTTTAAAAGCAAGAATATTCCATTCAATGAATATCTATGATTATTTAGCTTTTATAAAGTACATCTTCCAATAAATCAATGAATCGATAACCTTTGATTTCTCACTTATAATCTCAACTAACTTTTCCCTAAAGTCCTCTTAGAAACAGGATGGATTTTGGTTTTATATATTCAAAGAAAGAAATGGCATCTTCAAAATATACTTCCTATTTTGACCAATCAGTGTAAAGTCGGTAACTTAACACTAAGGCAAACGGTTTCTCTGATATCAAAATTGAAATTTGGACTAATATTTTTTCTATGTGAACGTTGGATTTCATCAGTGGACATTGCATTAAGCCCATATGCATCATAGAACAAAAACGAAAAAATAAATATCGCTTTTCATTTTTTTTCTTTATAAGATCGATTTGTTTCTAAATCTTTGAGTTGAATTATTGGCGGTAAAATCCGATAAATGAGAACAGCGATGCATTCAGAGAATGAGAACAATGTTTTTTTTTTAATGTTTACGAAAATAAGAATTTAGACCAGTCTAAATGAAACCCTTAGTAGTTCATTGGTAAGTGTAAATTGTTCCATGATACTCCGTATTCTTACACTGAGGAAGGTTAATATGAATCATTCATATATATCATTAAATTGGTCCAATGAGAGAAAGTCTATATAATCCCTGGGACTGTTAGAAATACGGACAAATTTTCTCAAACTGCACTCTAAAAAGACGGAAGAACACATTAAACAATATCGTCTTAGACTCTCTGAAACATGATGGCTGTGTTCAGAATATTTCGATCATAAACGTAATATTCGAAATATTCTAGGCTGTGGCTAGAATATTTCAATCATAACATAATATTCGAAATATTCTATGATCGAGATCATAGAATATTTCGATCATAAACGCACTTTAAAGAACTGATCTGGGTTTAAAAAATAGTAACAACAAATATAACTAAATTACTATTCACTATTCAAGTAATAGTGTCGAGTTGATCCGCAAAATGTCGACCTTCAGCCAATGATAGAAATTAATTTTATTTTGCCGTCTCTTTTGAGGCTATTCTAGTATTCATTATTCTGCTCCGTAATTTAATGATATGCCTCTTCAAACTTTAACTTCACAACTCTCTTCAATTAACAGTCTAATGCTTTATTCTGCCTTGTATTTTGACGATAACCTTAAATGAAATGATATTCATCATTCTATTTTATGATAAAACTGTGAAGTACTCTTTTGTGAGCCACAACGAAGAACACCTTCAGTCTCATATCAAATGACGAATGTAATTAGCCATATGGAATGTGTTACATTACATGAAATACAATCCTAATTAATACGCTTGAATCTGTCTTCCCCCTTTTTTCATTATTTCCACAAATCGTTTCTGTACAATTATAAGAGTTTTTGTTTTTATGTCTCCACTTGTTACAAACATGAAACCTTAACAGCTAGTAAATGATTTTAATTGAATACGCATATGCTCTTATAGAAATGGTTGTTCAATCATGTGATCTTACAGAGAATTCTGCAAACGATTTGTTGGGTGCAACAGCTTGTTAGTTTATTTTCCTTAATCTTTTACATCTCCATCGTTATTCTCATTCGTTGGAACATCGTCATCTCTTATATAATAATATAGCAAAAACTATATTCGAATATAGTGAAAACCTAGAAGGTTTTTAGAGTACTGAATCGCATACCTTTCACACACACACACACACACACACACACACACACACACACATTCATACTTTGTGCAAACCAGGCTTGGTTCTCAAAAACATTTTAAATACTTATTAGAATTCCAATTAAATGCCAAAATGTTGCGACACTATTAGTGACCTTAATATTCAGTATTTTTCAGTTGGCAGAATTGCTAACACGCTGGGCAAAGTGCTTAGCAGAATTTCACCTATCTTTATGCTCTGAATTCAAATTCCACCAAGGTCTACTCTGGTTTCTACCCTTTCGGCGTCGATAAAATAAGTATCAGTTGAATAACGGGGTCGATGTAATCGAATTACTCCCTCCCACAAAATTTCTGGCCTTATGCCAAAATCTGAAATTAATATTATGTGCTTCTACTAACCAGGCCTTCATTTTAAATAAAGAATGAAGATTTATTCTACTCAGTAGAAAAGTCTAATTGTTTCCAATATTTTCAAATCTACCAAGAGGAATACGTTTTAATTAGTTTAATACAAAAGAGTTTACTGAATACATTCTGTTAATACTTTTACTATTATTTTCCAAGTTACCCAGTCTTTACTATAATAGACTACAAATATTAGCCTCTCATGATAGTAACGATAACGTATTTTATTTCCAAATTTTTTTCTCCAAAATATGAATGCTATTTACCTCTTATTTCTATGATAAAGAAAAGTTAGTTAGATATTAAATTTCCATTGAGATTTCTTATATTTACATTCATCTGCGTGACACACAATTACGTTTTTTTTATTTACTACAGGTGTGACAGAGAAACCTCCTAACTTTTTCACGGTCTTTTGTGTAGTGATAGGAAAGTTAAGCAGGTTCAAATGGTGTCTTGATGTAGCTAACATTGGTATCAAATTTTAGCACATGGCCTGCAATTTCAGAGGAGGAAATAAGTTGATTATACCGACCTCAGTGTTCATGTGGTGCTTATTTTCTGTAATTCGAAAGGATGAAAGGCTAATTTGAGCTCGGCGGAATCTGAATTCAGAACGCAAAGAACTAAATAACGCTAAGTATTTTGCCCGGCATGTTAATAATTCTGCCAGCTCACCACCGTTGGTGTAGCTATTATTGTAACATTATTTACATTTGACGGATATTTGTCCTCATCTTGTTTGTTGTTAACACAACGTTTCGGCTGATATACCCTCCAGCCTTCGTCAGGTGTCTTGGGGAAATTTCGAACCTGGGTTCTCATTCCTAACGATGTTGTGTAAATATCCGTCAAATGTAAATAATGTTAATAATTCCTCATCTCTTAAATATAGGACTGTATTATTGTAACGTTGTTTTTTTCGATGCCATTATGTTTGGGTTAATGTATTCCTTGCATTTATTGTTGAAACGTTTATCGATAAGGGTCAGTTTGAGGCTTTGCAATATATTATTTAGTTTTAAAATATTTCCACATCATTACACAATTTTCTTCTGAACCAATTTAACAGCAATATAAGAACTCAATTCATATTGTTGATAACAGATGTAATCAGAAATAAATTCTCTTTATATACGTATAATATATCAGCAAATGTGATAGAAAGTCGCGAGTGCTTTGTGTAGTATAACTGCCTGATATCAGTTACTTACAGTAATAGAGCGTGAAAATCTTGATGACATACTTTTCATGTGTAGAGGTACTTTACTGACTCACCACAGACCAAGTCTACTGACCTAATAAGATGACTACAAATCAGTTAGCTCCAAGTAACATCAACATAAATGTTCTAACGCCACTCACTAAGCAATCTAAATGATATGGGAAATATATGCCGATGGTGTAGCCACTTTTCATGCCATCTTTCCACCAAATTTATTATCCTAATGTTAAAATGAGTTTGAAACAAGAACGTTAAGAAAATCATTAACCTTAGATTTGTATTTGTGCAGAGTAATTAACGAATGAAATATGGTTAGAGAAATCGACGTGGAGGATTAGTTTGACAGGATATCATTATTCATTTTAAAATAGTAAAAACAAACAAAAAAGCACATAGCCATACAAGCATGTAATTTGCATTTTCTTGAAGTTAAACCAGATAAAAACATAATTAATATTTCCTTAAATCAGTTTTGAATGATTTCATTTTGTAATATTAGCAAATACAGAACGCATTATGTAAATGTTATATTACATCAACGTTATTTCAGTTAATAACTGGATATGTTTTAATTTAAACTTTCCATTGATGAAAAGGAACAAGAAATACTCCGACTAGCAGTATTTGCGATGAGTATTCCAGAAGTTTTGAATCTTTTATTGCAGTTACAGCTGTAATTGTTCTAGATTATTGTGATTTTAGTATATCATTATTGTGCTAATAAGCTGACGTGCCAGCTTTTGTTATTCCCCTTTGAAGAACATGGCTGTAACAGTACATTCAATACACCCTACCAAGCACCGACTGCCACAGCTGAATCGTATTTAGGATGGAATCAGGACGTAAAGACAATTTAGATGTTCGCCATGCAATAGAGTTTTGCATTGAACTGGGTAAAAACGCTACAGAAACTTGAGAAATACTCCAAGCTGTTTAGTGATTAACTCGTATGAACAGAGCATGTTTTACCCAGCGCAAGAATCCAAACATAGCAAGTCCGCCGGGAAGCGTATGATGATCTCCTTTTACGACAGCAAGGGAATCATCTATATCCATTAGCTACTCTCTGACCAGACGGTCAACAAAGAGTACTTTGTGGTGGTTTGGAATGACTTCAGGATGAGACCACGTTGCAAAAGTCAGACTCTTCCACTCGGTGGCGCCTGCACCTGGACACTACACCATTCTACATTTGCATCTGGGCAACCCACTACTAGACAGAGATGAGCATCAAAACTAACTCACCATCCCAAAAGTCCAGATCTTGCACCCTGTGACTTTTTATTGTTCCCCAAACTGAAAAAGAGGATGCAGCTGGCTGTGACAAGGGTCCTGGATACCTTCACTTTGGAGGACTTCCTTGGGGCTTTCATGAAGTGGCTGTGGCAATACGGTAGTAGTTGAATAATATTATTAAGGCCGCAATTTACTCACACGCAGCATCTTTCAGAGGTCTTAACCAATTGGAAAATCTTAACCAATTGGAAAATCTTAACCAATTGGAAAATCATTAATATATTGGAAAATCATTAATATATGTCCTAGCTATATTTTGGCATAAAAAATTGAGCTTTGGTCGAGTAGGAAAAAGTTTACATCAAAATTTGTAGCAACGTTATAGGAGAGTAAATAACGCCACCAGTCAAGTTTAGATCTAAATAACCTTTTTATTTTAAACGCAAAATATATTTATCTTAGTCTCAATGATAGAAGAAAGCATGAAAACTTTCGTAGTTTTGGTCTTATGCAACAAAAATTTGTATCAAAAAATTTTGTGAGGTAAGATTTCATTAAAAAAATATAAGTAAGGCAAAAAATTGGATTTAGCTATAATTAACTTTTTTTTATTTTTTAAACAAACTATATTTTGATTAACCTTAAACGATAGAGCTCCATTCGAGGAATTTCATGGTATCAATCTCATGCAATGAAGTTTTAACAGAAAACAGTTATTAGCAATTGTTTCTCAAATTTGTAGGTGATAATATAGTTCTATACACTTATGAATATAGTTCTAGGGGACTTTTAATATATGTCACCGGCATCATTGAGGTAAGGAAAACATGATATAGAAAAGAATATATTATAATGATAAGACCGAAATGTTACATCTGTAACACACAAGTTGAAGATAGTTGAAGTATATCAAATTATAACATTGATAATTACTCATTTCAAATTTCAGACAAAAATTTGAACATAGATATTTCTTTAACGATATATAATATTCGTTATTATCTGATTATATAGTTATGAATACATGTATTGTTATTGTTGTGTAAATAATTGATTAGGTTAACATAATATGGTTCTGTGACATCAGTATTGGAGCCTAATGGCCAACACGGCATCGAATTACTTTTATCATAAGATATACAATAGCTGAAATCGATTTAATTATCGAAAGATTGTTTGCATAAATGAAAATGTCATGTTCTTTTTTATATATCATGATTTAGGAATAATAGCATTATTGGCTACAAACTTTCAATGACTCAGTTACAGATTCACTAGATTTATGATGGCAAGATAGATAAGGAAATATTTATAAGCCGATGGCTGGTGTTCGAATAGCACGGAATTTTCGCTGGTGCATACACACTCCAGACAATATATGGCCATATATATTACCGTATACAGTCACCTCACACCTTCCAATATATATATATATATATATATATATATATATATATATATATATATATATATATATATATATATATATATATATATATATATATATATATATCTGTTATGTTTTACTTGTTTCAGTCAATGGGTTACATGAAGGAGTGTTAGTCGAACAAATCGACTTAGTACTTGGTTTTATGGTTTAAGCTTGTACTTAGTTTTAAGTTTGTTGTCAAGTGAGGTTGGCATGACATACACAGACACAATAAGACAAGTGCGTGGTTACGCATATACAAAATCACACACACAAGCATACCCACAGTTTACGTTTAGCAAAAACACACAAAAGGCATTGCTTGACCTGTGACTATAATAAAATACATTTACACAAGGCTCAACACAATGCTACTGGACTCGAAATCATGGAGTTACAAAGTGAGTTTCTTAACCATACATGCATATGTACATTCTGTTCGATGTATCCAAAGGGAACTAAGACTGCTAGGTAAGTCGGAGTATTTATCCTAGATACCCTAAGGAAGCGCACACTCTCCCATAGCTTGGCAATCTCATGCCACATGATCGGCCATACCATCAACAAATACAGGAAGTATGTGACAAAAATCTTCAAAGAATTCGCCATATCTATACTTTCTCACCTTCCCCAGCGTTAAACTAATACACCTGCTTGTTGTTTACACACCTGTCTTCGTCTTTTGCTTTTTTGTGAATTCCAATTATATATATATATATATATATATATATATATATATATATATATATATATATATATATATATATATATATATATATATATATATATATATATATATATATATATATATATATATATTTATATATATATATATACATACATACATATATACACACGTACTCACATACACACGCAGATATGTATGTATATATGCATGTATATATATATATATATATATATATATATATATATATATATATATATATATATATATATATATAGGAAAAGGTAAAAAAGCCAGAATGCTGAACTAGGAGCATAATTTAATGAAGATTTTTTCTAACCGGTTTTCATTGCGATGAAGCAAATTATCAAGAAGAAGGAGAATGAAAATGTTTTTTTACAAAGAAGTACAAAAAAGTACAAAGTGAAGAAAATAATATATAAAACAATAATATATAAAAAAATAAATATACCCATACATTATATTGTCTTTGAGATTTTGTAGTTCAATAGTAGTTCATGTATAAAATGGTAGGAAAAATAAGGATGCATGAGAGTTGAGAGTTTTGTTAGGTTTAAAAAAGGGGTTAAAAGTTTGTGTTAAGCAGGAGATGTGGTGTCAAAACAGGAAGTGTGTGTAAGGGGAGACAAAACCAACCAACATAATAACACACCCAACCCCAAAATACTTCCATACATCTCCACCCATAACCCCAATAACATCGAAGCATTCACCACAATTAAACAAAACCTCCCCTTACTTACCACAGACCCGAAAATGAACAATATCATTAATACACACAAAGTCCTTAAATGCAAAAGGCAACACAAATCTTTGAAAACATTATTAACCAATTCCAAACTACATACACCACTTCCACCCCCATCAGGTAAAAAATGTGCACGCCCTAATTGTGGCACCTGCTCTTACCTACTTGAAGGCTCTGAATTTACCTTCAAACGAGGAACAAAGTTTAAAATTAAAACCAATTTCTCTTGTTCCTCGAGTAACCTCATTTATGTCCTTACTTGCGCAGGTTGCCAAAACTTCTATATCGGACAGACGAGCCTCCCATTACGTAGAAGAGTAGCTGTCCATAAGGAACAAATAAACCTCCCTCAATACCGCCAAATTCCACTCAGTGGCCACATAGACTCTTGCGCCAGAAACAAAAACCCTAAATTCATTATATTCCCTTTCTATCAATGTAAAGACAGAATCTCCACACAAGAAAGAATCAACAAGGAGAATCTTTTCATAGAGAAATTCCAACCATTTCTTAACACACACACCCCTCAGTGACCTTATTTCTCTATGAACAGACACAAACTTCCTGTTTTGAAAAAAAGAGTTCATAACTCTAACTAAAAACACTTGTCTCCCCTTACACACACTTCCTGTTTTGACACCACATCTCCTGCTTAACACAAACTTTTAACCCCTTTTTTAAACCTAACAAAACTCTCAACTCTCATGCATCCTTATTTTTCCTACCATTTTATACATGAACTACTATTGAACTACAAAAGCTCAAAGACAATATAATGTATGGGTATATTTATTTTTTTATATATTATTGTTTTATATATTATTTTCTTCACTTTGTACTTTCTTGTACTTCTTTGTAAAAAAACATTTTCATTCTCCTTCTTCTTGATAATTTGCTTCACCGCAATGAAAACCGGTTAGAAAAAATCTTCATTAAATTATGCTCCCAGTTCAGCATTCTGGCTTTTTTACATTTTCCTATTATTTCTCCACGTGCGGTTAACACAACCCCACTATTTACTGACTTATATATATATATATATATATATATATATATATATATATATATATATATATATATATATATATATATATGTGTGTGCGTAGGTATGTGTGTGTGTGTATATATATATATATATATATGTACATACATACATGGTTGTGTGGTTAAAAGCTTGCTTCCCAACACATAATCCCGGGTTCACTGTGCGGCAACTTGGGCAAGTGTCTTCTACTGTAGCCTGGGGCCGACAAAAGCCTTGTAAGTAGATTTGAGATTTGGTAAACGAAAACTGAAAGAAGCACGTCGTGTATATATCTATATGTATCTATCTATATGTTTCTTTGTGTCAGTGTTTTGTTCTCCCACCACCGCTTTATTACCGATTCTGGTGTATTTATGTCCCCGTTACGTAGCATTTCCGCAAAAGAATAATTATCAGGCTTTAAAAAAGTACTGGGGTCGATACATTCGACTATAAATTCTAGGCAATGTCCCAGCATGGCCGCAGTCAAATGACTGAAACAAGTAAAAAAAGATTATGCATACGGACATGTTTAAGTGCAATTGCATCGAAACCTGCTGCTCCCCGACTCCAATTAAAAATCCACATTTATATTACTAATAACTGTTGTACTACTTTATGTTACGTCATGCCTAAGCGTCAATCTGAAAACGCTAAATTTTTCAAGGAAAGAAAGGTAATGGTTAACATACATTTTACAAATACAATCCGAAGACTGAACGATAAAAATATGCGAGATATCTGTATTTTCAACATGTAACACATATCATTGTCATCCAGCGATGAATCTTTCATTGTTAAAGACCAGTCCATTTCTTGTAGAAAGAATTCTAATAAATAGTCTGATGGATATCTCACTGATTCACAAGGAAGCAGAAATCCCCAAATTAGAGACTGTTTCTTCGTGGATGACTTAAAACATTATGCAAAAAATATGCATGAAATAAAAAAGTGCCTTGACCTAATTACGACAGTCTCAAAGGATGTAGGTATGGTGTTCGGTCTGGATAAATGTTATTTGGTTGTGAAAAGGGGGAAACCTATAAACCAGACTAGTAACATCTCCATCATTGATTTGACTGTTTCCCCTGTATCTTACGAGGAATGTTACAAGTATCTAGGGGTGGATGAAAATATATCTTACAATGGCACCTTTAACAAATCACGTTTCACTAAAGAATATTACAGCTGAATAAAGAAAATTTGGACTTCAGAACACTCTGCATTCAATAAAACAGTGACCCACAATGTGTTTGTAGTGCCAGTACTCATACCAACATTCGGGCTGCTTGATTGGGCGCTTGATGAGCTCCGAGTCATTGGTGTGAAAACCCGAAAAATACTAACAAGCACATATAATTTCTATACAATCAATGGCGTAGACTGTCTCTAGCTAAACGAAAACAACGTGGCAGAAGCTTAACATCAATCTAAAATGCTTTTGAATGTCGCATCATATCCCTTCAGTAACATCTTTTAACTACCAAATGTCGAAGTGCATCCCATGATCAAATTTGCATACATGTGGTGAATAGTATCATAAAACTTGGAAGGCAGCCCCTTGAGCAACACACTTTGATAACCTGGAATACATGCCCAAAGAAGTCGGTATCTTGAAGCTTATGTATGTATTTATGTATGTATGTATGTATGTATGTATGTATGTATGTATGTATGTATTAGGTTGTCCGGAAAGTTCTGAGCGTGTTTAAGCTAAATCTTTTAATATTTCATTGGACACAGCTTAAACAGTTAAAACTTTGGCGTTGCTTGAAGCGGTGACTAAAAAGAATAGATTCATCTTTCATTCCGGTTACCCTTTATCGACATTGGAAATAGATAACCAAAAATTTCATATTCGCGCTGTATTGCTTTCCTTTTTTAAAATAAAAAATGCTGCAAAGACTTGCAAAAACATTTGTGAAGTTTATGGTGATGATGATGTGGGTGATTCAACTATTCGAAGGTGGTTTGCAAAATTTAAAGCTGGAGAGTTTAGCTTGGAAGATGACAGTCACAGTGGAAAGCCTTCAAAATTGGATAAAGTTGTTTTGAAGGCAAAACTCCAAGAAAACTCGAACATCACGACAGAACTTACAGAGTTGAAAGTTTCTAAAAGCACGGCTCCTGAACACCTAGTGAAGCTAGGATACATTTCTCGCTATAATGTTTTGGCCCTCACAAACTCTCAGAAAAGAATTGTTTGGACCGGTATTCCGTTTGCGATATGCTTTTGAAACGGAATGGAAGCCTTCCTGTTTTGAAACAATATGTGACTGGAGAGGAAAAACGGATTCTGTACAAAAACGTAGTGCGGAAAAGATTCTGGATTTTGCGTAAGGATCCCCAAAACAGCAAATGAAAAACAAATATCCATGCCCCAAAAAAGCTATACTTTCTGTTTGGTGGGATCATAAAGGCATTATTTATTATTAGCTTCTCCCACAAAACCAGACCATTAATTCTGATGTGTACTGTCGTCAGCTGGCTAACTTGAACCCCCCAAAATCAAGGAAATGAGGCCGGAGATTGCCAATAGGAAAGGAGTAGTGTTCCAACAAGACAATACCCGATCACGCGTGTCTTTGGCTACCCGAACAAAGTTACATGAACTTGGCTAGGATCTCTTGCCCATGCGTCATATTCTCCTGGTATTGCATCATCCAACTACCACTTGTTTTTGTCTCTACGGAATTCAATGCAAGGAAAAATATTTAACGATTTAGATGGAGTCAAAATGCATCTAGATAACATTTTTCTTCAAAACCAGTCAAATTTTGTGCTGGTGGAATATTTAAAATGCTTGATAGATGGGAAAAGGTCATTAATAAGAAGGAATTTTTTTCATTGAATGAAATTTATTGACAGGTCAATTATTTATATCCATTTTTGCATATTAAAAAACATTCAGAAATTTCCGGATGTATGTATGTGTACACACACACACACACACACAAGAGGTACTGCAAAGTTCCTGGCTTTAGGCAAACGAAAATACAGGAGAATCAGTTAACTATGATTTCATTCAATATATTCCCCTCTCATATTCATACACTTATTGCAACGTTTCTTCAGTTTTTCTAAGCTCTGTAAAAGAACTCGGAAGTTTGGGCCGCCAACCAGGCCTTCCGCGATATCCTCCTAAGTGTGTGTATGGGTGTGCATGTATATATATATATATATATATATATATATATATATATATATATATATATATATATATATATATATATATATATATAAAACCAGGTGTACATATGGCACGTATGATGTACATGCAGGTTCGCTAAGTGCAAACACATATACACACTAAAGACATTAGCATTGTATTTGTGCAAATACACATATTTATATATGCCTTCACACACTACTTTAGATGGATCCCTGAAACCATTCTGGGTGAAACAAAAAAGAAATAGTTTGTCATTTTGTTAGTGACATGCTTCAAACATGCGAAGAAAAACTTAAATTTAAATGAAAAAGTCATACATATGTACATATAAGTACGAATACACGCTTGTACGAATATATGTAAGGTGGAATGTGTGTTAAGGCTATATATTTATAAAGGTGTCGCCCAGCCAGAATCGTTAGCACGCCGAGCAAAATGCTTGGCATTAATTTGGCCGTCTTTACATTCTGAGTTCGAACTCCGCTGAAGTCGAGCTTGTCTTTCATCCTTTCGCTGTCGATAAAATAAATACCAGTTGTGCACTGGAATCGATGTATTCGATTTATTCCCCCACCACCGAAATAGCTGATTTTGTGCTAAAATTTGAAACCAAGCTAGCAGAACGGTTACCCTTCGGGCAAAATGCTTACTGACATTTTGTCTGTCTTTGTTCTGAGTTCAAATTCCGTTCAGGTATATGTATGGCATACGTACATGATACTAATTTATATAATATTATGTTGTTGTTGGTACTCCGTCGCTTACGACGTCGAGGGTTCCAGTTGATCCGATCAACGGAACAGCTTGCTCGTGAAATTAACGTGCAAGTGGCTGAGCACTCCACAGACACTTGTACCCTTAACGTAGTTCTCGCGGATATTCAGCGTGACACAGTGTGACAAGGCTGACCCTTTGAAATACACGCACAACAGAAACAGGAAGTAAGAGTGAGAGAAAGTTGTGGTGAAAGAGTACAGCAGGGTTCGCCACCATCCCGTGCCGGAGCCTCGTTGAGCTTTAGGTGTATTCGCTCAATAAACACGCACAACGCCCGCTCTGGGAATCGAAACCGCGATCCTATGACCGTGAGTCAGCTGCCCTACCCACTGGGCCATTGCACCTCTACTTAAATAATACTAACATACATTCGAACATACAAGTTGAAATTGATGTATGATTTTTCATACAAACCTGAAGACTGCTTCCGTCAAGTTGAATCTTTTATGTTGCTATTATTCGATGGTACCTAATCATTTCGCTTCCCTTTTTGTCCCCACCGTTTAATTATTCCATTTTTCAGGAGAGATATTTGGGAATTTTAGTACTTCACCTATTATAATTTCACTCACAATGCTTAGGTCAAACTTACGTTAGTATAGAGAGCACCTGTACATCACAGTTAGAGCGAACACAGAACCATGTAGATCGCTAAACAAACTTCTGATAAACATAGAATGATATCTACCTTCTCAATCTATATTTATCAATTAAGTTGAAGTTATAATTATAAAGAAAATTAAAATGAAGTGGATTTAAATATTTGTTGTATATGTTCGAAGGCGGATGTATGTAAATTTATCGATGTATGTTAGCTTGCGTATAGATATGCGTACGGCTTCAGAGAATATATATTCAGGGTTAATTTATTTCCCTATTATATACTTGGGGAATTACTGAGTATATATCAAAATTATTGAATATAAATGTTGCAATTATTATTCCATATATGTTAAGAGAAAATTTCAACCCTTAATTGTTATGAATGTTAATAAACAGATTTCAAGTTTAGAATATTTTCATCCTAAGAGTTTACATTTTAAATTGATTATAAATAGAAATGGGAACAAGCTTTAATGGCACGTTATTGACGGATTACACGTCTAAATGGATGTAAAAGAGAAGAAAAAATACCTTACAAACATTATACTGATATTTTCATGAGTAGCAAGTATGTTAAACAAGTAAATTTCATTTCAGAGTACGTAAAGCTATGTTAAGATAATGTAAGCCTTTTATTTTAAACATAAACTCAATGTATGTAACAGGATTTATACTTGCAAATATTCTATTGCAAAAGTTAGCAATTGATTCTTGCATCTGTTTGTTACTGGAAGTGCATTTGTTTCACTTCTTTAAATATTTTATAGTGGATGCAGTGCATTAATCATTTGGAAAAAAAACTATATCTTCATCGAAACAGTTGTATTTTTTCCAAAAATTGACTGAATTGAATATATGTGATTTGTTATTAATCAGTGTTTTTTTTTTTAGGGTGTTTTGGGTTTTTTTTTTTCTCTTTCGTGGAACTTTGCTTTTAGATGAATAAATGTAATTTCAAAAATAAAACATGGGTAATATATTGGTTTCGAATTTTGACACGAGGACAACAAGTTTGGTGGAGTGTTTAACTCTATTGAATTGACCCGGAAAGGTAAAGTCGACCGTGGTGGAATTTGAACTCGGAATGTAAAGACATATGAAATGCCGCTAAACTTCCTGCCCAGCGTGCTAACGATTCTGTCAGTTCACCACTTAAAAGTGGATAATTATTAAAATCAAATAATCAATGCATTGATGTAACAAATGCTCGTCAAATGCAAATTATCAGTCGAACAAATTTTCGGCGTCTTCCATTAACTTTCGTCTGGCTGTTTAATATTATTTTCCTAGTTACAACTGTATAAGAAAATACGGAGGGTATTTCCGCTTTCGAACGTATTAGATATTAAATTTTTAGGATCTTTTCCCTTTGGACGGCTCATCGAGAAGATTATTTTTTGTAATTAAACATTTTCAAACTTCGGACAGTGGTAGAATGTGTCACATAAAACATCTTTTACTCTTAGTGTTGTTGAGAAAAGTTTATATTTTTAAAGTTATTTCGTTTTAAAGTTGTCGTATTTCGGTAATTTCAACCAATCAATGACGTGTGTTCAGCTAAATAAAATTACTGCCGTTATTTTTCAACAACAACTATCGGTGGTGTATATTTCGTTTGTCACTGTTATTTATGACATCGTTCGTGCGTTTGTACTGTATTTTGCGTTAGGGTTTTAGAGTTAGGGTTAGGGATTTAGGGTCAGGGTTAGGGTTTTAGGGTTAGGGATAGTGTTTTAGAGTTAGGATTAGGGTTAGGTTAGGGTTAGGGTTTAGGGTTAGGGTTTTAAAGTTAGGGTTTTAGACTTAGGGTTTTAGGATTTGGGTTAGGGTTTTATAGTTAGGGTTAGGGTTAGGGTTTTAGGGTTAGAGTTGGGGTTTTAGGGTTAGGGTTAGGATTAGGGTTTTAGGGTTACGTTTAGAGTTAGGGTTGAGGTTTTAGGGGTAGAGTTACGGAAACATGTGAAAAATGAAGAAATTGGAGGGGGAGGGGGCGAAAATGGGATCTTTTTTAAAACGGGGGCCACATTTTTCATTAACGAAACACCTTGAAACTTGGAACACTGGTAGAATGTGTCATATAAAACATATTTTTCTCTTAGTCTTCTTTAAAAAAAAAAGAAATCCCCAAGTTATTCCATGTTAAAGTTGTCGTATTTCTGTAATTTCAACCAATCACTGACGTCCATTCAGCCGATATACATTAAGTGCCGACTACATAAACAAACGATTCTGAAACAATTCTATCGGTGATAGGGTCAGGGTTAAGGTTAGGGTTAGGGTTAGGGTAAAACAGCAAATTTAAAAAGAAAAAAGCAAAACGAAGCTATGGAAATTAAATACGCTTTACACCGCTTAATCAGCCAAATTAGTAAATGTAAACAACTGAATACTTGTCAGTGATTGGTTGAAATTATCGAAATAAGACAATTTTTTACATGAAATAAATTCGAATACAAAAATATTTTTCTGTTCTATAACACAAAATAGATAAGTAATTACCGAAATACGACAACTTTAACACGAAATAACTTAGAAAATACACAATTGTCTCAAAAACGTCAAGAGTAAATAATGTTTTACGTGACACATTCTACCAGTATACGAATTTTGAAAGTGCTTAGTTACAAAAAACTATTTTTTAAATGTGCCGGCCAAATGGAAAAGATCCAATTTTAAAATTTTATTTACAGGAAATGAAATTATTTGTGAGATTGAATCATAAAAAAAGAAGTTTCAAGTTATTTTAAAATCCTACTGAAGAACCACCCTTGTTCTTGCGTTGATGATTTTCTCCATCGTCTATTTTAACATAATCACTCAAACCAAGGATAAGTGATATTTTCAGAAGAGTACACTGTGAGCCAGGTATTTTCTGGTTTGAGGAGAAATTCCTTCATTGCCATCCACAAGCCTTAGAAACCCTGCAAGTCAGAGGACATAAATGGCTAAGTTCATTGAGACCTTTAAATGATTTGCTCCAGATTTCAACGTCACCTTTACAGATGTACGATGTAATTTCTTTCACTATCTCTTCCTGTTCGGTCCCTTTTACCCTACTTATGTGTTGCTTTGTTGCTCTTATTCATATTACTCACGTCCTGATCAACCCTGATGATGAACGATGATTCATCCGTGAACATCCATTTTTATTTTATCAAACATACGTTACATATATCTTACTTTTTAAGGCGATAAGGTGTGAATTAAGAAAAAAGTATTAGCAATATCTAGTTAGTTTATTGCTGCACAAAGCGAGGCGGGGAAAATATTTCATTTTGGTTGTAATAGTAGATATTCTCATTAAGTTACTGACTAAGGCATCAAAGCTTTCATTTTATTCCTCAAAATTTGAACTGCACAAAGAATGATGGCCTATTTTCCTCACCAAGGGAAACGAGCCAAAAACCAGTAATTGAGATTAAATGAATTGTGTATATCTACTCACCTATGGAGTTGCGAGTTTGTGTCCATCTAAAAAGCGACTATTAACCCTTAAATAACGTGCATCATCAAGTGATGCACGTTTGTACAATTTGGGCATCTCAATTGAATTTATACTCACGCCGAATGCAAAGGAAAGTGAATATTTTACGAATATTTTTCGATGGATGGTGGGATTGTAAATTTTATTGTGCGAGAAACTTGCAATTATGGAAGTTTCTCTATCTATATAAAGTGAAAATAAGCTTAAAAATTACACTTAATAGAAGTAGATATCTCGTTGGTTTTTCCCGTTCGGCACACACAATCATGCAATAATTTGCCGCTGCTTAAATACTAAAGTATCGTACCAATTAGAAATCTCATCACGAAATAGCAATCCACTACGAATAACTGCCAAAATTCCTTCAAATAAATGCGATTCATTCTTATCTCTCACTATTAAATAACAGACTGCCTCATAATCTTAGATACACAGAAAGAGAGTAATCATATCAGGAACATATTTGCTTACAGATAGCAACCATTCAGAGCTAAACAGCAACAACTACATACGAAGGTATAGCTGTCAAATTTTGCATTGGTTTACAAGGAAGATAAACCTGCTGGGACAATTAGTATAAGAAGACAATGTTGAATATTTCCCGAGATTTTTTTACGGCTGTCAATGCAAATATAGATGTACTGCATTTTGGAGAAAATAATAAAATCCATTGAAACCAGCCAGATATTATTAGCAACCATAAAAAATTGATCATAAATTATCGTGCCCCCCTAGTGTGCAATTTCAGATAGTCACTTAGATTTCGTAAATATTTTATTAATTCCAATACTTTTTCATCACCATCGCCAGCACAGTAAGGACAAAAATGTATTTTACATACATATGCGTATACGTTTGTGTGTGTATGTGTGTGTGTGTTTACATATTAAAATGAAGGTGTATGCGATAGATTTTTGAAATTTAGTTTTTGCCTTTAATACTTTTTAACTCATTAAGTTTCGACTTAAATATTCCCGTGAAAACTAGTTAATATATCAGTAGTTGCCAGTTGATGTAAATATGTTTGCGAAGAAAAGATAAAAATACATGCCACGCAAACAAGCACACGCGCACACACACACGCGCGCGCCCACGCGTACGCACATATGATGCGTTGGAACTATAATTATATACTATATTCATATACATATGTTTACCAGTGTGTGTCTTGTCTGTATGTGTGTGTGTGTGTGTGTGTTTGTGTGTGTGTGTGTGTGTGTGTGTGTGTGTGTGTGTGTGTGTGTGCATGCGTGCACAAGTGGTCTGGTTATATTATTTCACATTTTTTCCATATAGGAAGACTCTCTCCAACCCTAAACAAAACTTTTTTTTCTAATAGTGATTAGGCATCGACTTAGATTAAATCTATGTACATAATGAATGTACGAGGTATGATCAATAAGTATCCGGACTGATGGCATAGTAACGAAGTTAAATCACGCAGAGTAAAGGAGCTTGATAAAAATTGACCTTGAACTCCACTGTGCATGCTCACTAGATTTTAACGTTTTAGCCCACATCTACTGTTTACAACAGTGCTTGGAAGGAAGGTGTGTAGCGTGTGATCGTCGTATTGACCATGAGAGGGAAAGTTGTCATGGCGATATCTGCTCAGAGACCTACAAAAGGTTGCAGAAAGTCTATGGACAGGAGGTGTATCAGGCACACACAAGTGTGTGAGTGGTTCTTACTTTCTTCCAAAGAATTGTACTCATACAGAGGTTCATAAATGGGCATTGAGCATTTTGATTTTTCTCTGGATGAACATTTATCATATTTATTTCTAAATAAGGCAGTTCCGACTCCATTTTCCGACGTTGTTACCTGTTAGCTGTATCATAAGTATTTCTACCATTATAATTTGTCCGTAATTGGTGTTTTTCATTGCGGTTTACATCTCCTATATTGGTATTTAGAAGCGTATGTTCGCTAAATCCAGTAGGGGGGTTATTAAACATTTGTTGCAATTTACTATTGTTTATGCGGTGCATAAGCTGCTCTAAGTTAGCGTAGGATACCTTAGCGATGTGCCGATTAAAAATAAGCATTATATCGATTAAATTTAGGAAAATATTTGTTCAAAACGCAAAACATTTTGCAGCGATCTTCGTTGAAACATGCGAGCCGAAAATCGGGTTGAACTAGAGGACATATATATATATATATATATATATATATATATATATATATATATATATATATATATATATATATATATATATATATATATACAGGGTTATTCAAAGAGAAAGAGCAGACTTTAAATTTATTTTTAAAACAAACAGTATGAGACACAAATACATTCTACATATTTCTTGATAGGAGAAGTTTTAAAGATTATTTTAAGGTATTATGCACTCAACATGAGCACCATGTGTTGCTCGACAAACATCAAAACGGTAGTCTATTTCTTGCTACAATTGAAACAACTGATTTGTGGATATTTTGACGAGGTGGATTTTTAAAGAATTGGCAGCGAATTTCACGTTGCACTTGCACAATCGATTCGCATTTCTCAAACTGCAGCACAAAAAAAGACTTTTCTTGTGGCGTCGACATTTTCTAAGGGATTACACAAATGAAAATTATACAACTTTAAATAAAATGAACAAAATGAAACATAAAAACAAAATTAAAATATTATTTTATTTAAGGCTTAATTCAATTGATCATGTTCAGCTGTAAGCTTTAAACCTTCCCCTATCAAGAAATATGCAGAATGTGTTTGTGTCTCTTAATGTTTGCTTTAAACATAAATTTGAAATATGCTCTTTCTTCTTGAATAACCATGTATCTATATAAGTGTGTGAGTGTATTTATATTCACAACTTTTGCATTCTTATAATTCATTTCCACTAAAATAATTCTCTCTCCTCACTTATAATAATTTTTACATACAACTAAATAAAATACTTTCTTTTTGCTTATACGTATGTAGATGTATGGATACGCATACGCAAATAATTAATTATGAGCATACGAAGCTACATATTTAAACGTGTATGTATGCAGATGTATATTAATGTACACATAGGTGTGTTTATGAATAGACGCATGCATGTCTGTGTGTATACAAGTATGAACGTATGTCTGTATATGTATATATGTACATGTATACATGTGTGGGTATGAACACATACACGTGAGTGTGCAAGTATACATATATGTGTGTTTATGCAGGTATGTGTGTATACATATGCGGGTATATGTGTGTATGTGTGTTTGCGTGTATATGTGTGTATGTGTGTTTGCGTGTATACATGCATATATGTATGTGTATGTTTATATACATGTTTGCATACATATATTTATATTCGTATGTATATATCCATAGATAGAAGTGTGTGTGTGTGTGTGTGTGTGTGTGTGTGTGTGTGTGTGTGTAAGCTGAGACGCACATGTACATGAGTGTATATGCGTACATATATGTAGGCATATTTATCTACTTATATATCTCTGTATATGTCTGCATGCACGCGTGGCCACATATGTATGAGCACGAGGGAACATGTGTGTATATATGTATATATATATATATATATATATATATATGTAAGCTGTAATATATACGTATGTGCGTATATGTGCCTGCATATGTACGTGGACATAAACGTTAGTTATTTACATACGCACATTCAGGCACCAAAAGCTTACAAAACCGTTAAAACAAATATACGTTCCTTGAAACGCTATACAGTAAACAAAATAAGTTAAAATTTCTTTAACCAATCGGAATTAATTGACCAACATGGATCGATATTAACTTCTTAGAGGTGATGGGTAAAAAGTGTAAACGCTTGTATATACATGCATGTATGTGAGTGCACATGCGTGTTAATGTGCGCATGTACATGTATGTATGTATGTGTATATATGCGTACATACATATATGCACGGATATGTGTGTACGTGTGGATGTATGCATACGTGTGAGTATATGCATGTGTCTGTGTAATGTATTGATGTACGGAAGCATATCTGTGTGTATATGTGTTGTGTCGACGTCCCCAGGCGAAGAAGTAGGATCTTCGAAGACATATAGAGGTAGTTTGGCCGTGGTAGGAGTGTTGAGTAGCAGTCGAGTGTAACGGTTGTGTAACGGTTGAGTAAAAATCATCCGAAGGTGCTAGATATTAGTAGCGTTGAGACATATCATTATGAATGCGTGCGAACTTGCATATATACAAATTTTCATAACTTTATACCTTATAAACGAAAATTCCATTCTTTTATTAATTATAACCCTACCTTGTTTATATTTAAATTTCCTCTATCGTCCCTATCTAATTTATTCATTTATTGTTCTAATTCTATTTACCTTCTCTATCCTATATTTAATATATATATATATGCTCTTATTACATGCCAAACTTTCGAAATGTTTTGCGCATTTTATTTTCACGGTGCCTCTGATTACTTGTAGCTGCAGCTTCCTATATTGCCTCATGATTCTTATTGACTGCTTCTATCTTTCTGAAAATTTACATAGCGTTCCATGTGATATATTCTATTTCAGAAAATAAATATCTTGCATGAAATGCGTTGGTTTATCCTAATTTAGAGTAGGTTAAAGATTTCTGAAAACTTACTGAACTCTCCTATGATTTGGGCATACACTCCTCTGTATTTTCTTAAAGATAGTATCATCTTTAATATTGGAAATACTGATCAACAGTACTTATTTTATCTAAGCTTTACTTCTGTTTAGTTTCAAACTGTAGTTGCTGTATTATTTATCTAAAGGAATTCAACCCACGCTTTATACAATAAACTGAGTTATATATCTTGTAATTATACGAAATCTATTCGTGAACAGCAAAACAATAGATCAACCGTACTTATTTAAATCCTGTGTCCAAACTTTGCAGTCTGATAAAATATTAAATTAAATGCAAATACATATGTCCACATCTGTATTGTTAGATAAATCTCTATAAATACATTGATATATAGATATATTTTGTGGTACATCATTATTAATTATGTTATCAAATATTCATAGAAAAACAGCTACAAGCTTCTTCGAGTATAAAGGCTATTTTACGAAACTAACTGATACAATTTTCTGTTGCATCTTTATCCAGTAAAGGCAGATTCTCAATAAGTAGTGTGATTTGATAAACTTTTTTAAAGTCCACAATGTAGAAATTTAAAGTTTTGAGATGTAATTTACTAAAATTGAAATCAAAGGTCAGAGATGCATTCGATGAAGTACGTTTGTTAACAGCTCATGAAACATCTATCATGTATATTCGTTTATTAGGAGTTTTCACAACTAAACTTCACTATCTTGTGCAGGTTTCGAGACACTGGTCTTCAGTATGTCCATTTTTTTAAATAAACGATTGATTTAAAACTAAAATTGATTTGTGTACTATCTTTTCTTAGATTAAAATCAACTACGATTGGTAATAGCAATTTTTTACAAAATCCTTTAAAACTTGAGGAGGGTTCGTAAACATAATAGTAAGCCCATAAATTGTACAGTTTAGGTAAAGTAACATATTTAATCACTGTACTTTTATGAAGAGGCATAATACTTTATCCTAGAAATAAAGATACTCAATGTAATATATTGTTGATGTAATCGATAACAATAACACAAAAAGTAAGATTGATTTTTAATTTCTTGTGTCGAAGAAGCCATGTTAATTATACAAGTTCATTCAATAGACAATTTCAGATTAATGACAATAGGAATGAGGAATGATATTTTCTGTATTTCCTGACTCAATTAAAGTGTCACCTTTAGTATTTATTGTATTGTAACAAGTGACTTTGAGTGCAATTGAAACCGGTTGTAAATGTTGTAAAAATGGACCTTTGTAATAACTTATAAGGGTTAAAGCGTTAGCAGCAATTTGTCTGTGTATACGTTCTGCTTTCAAGTCCCACCGCGGTAGACTTTATCCATCATTTCGGAGTCGACAAATTAAGTACCAGTAAAAATAATGGGCTCAGTGACATCGACTCATCCCCCTCCCCCGAAGTGTCAACATTTGAAACCGATATTTCTTCCAGTTCTTTGCACTCTGAGTGCACATCTTTACGTGTTCAGTCTTGCCTTTTATTACCGGGGGGCGTCCCTAAAACAAAATAGATGGCAAGAATTGTAATTGACTTGACTGGTTTCCACAATTTTCGGCTATTTTGCTTATGTTAGAAATAATCAATACATCATCGTAATAATTAATACGTCACCGAAATGTCAGACATCATGGAAATCGTGGCGATTGCAAATTTCTAAGTAATAAGTAATAATTAGAGACAAAGATGAACCAGATAAGTTGGTAGGTTTGCAACTTGCTACATGACAAGGCAACTCGCTGCCATCGGGCAACATCGTACTTGCTGGAGGAATGGTCTGGTAAAATTTGCTTGGGATTTGGTCAGTTTTGACTTCCAGGTGGATAGCAACTAGAATAAGATTACGAGCATGGCGTCCAGTTCCTCCAAGAAGTAGGTTGAGAGAAAGCGATACTAAAAAGAGAAGTGGCAAACGTATATATCGCCTCCATGGACCATTGTCACGTATTATTCGGCTGACCAGAATTGAGCGTCTTCTCTTTGTCACTCGTGCAATAGGTACAAGAACAGAGGGTTTCCTTTTCGTCTGATGGCAATCACCTAAGAAGATGTTGGGTGGCCGACACTGAACGAATTGAACATAGACACATTATTCATTACAGTCATACCTTCTTCTATTTCAATTTTTACTTGCAAAAAAAGTAAAGGCGGTTAGGAAGTGCTACTCCTCAGTAAATTCTCCAAAAGATGTGTGTTTGTGTAGCGGAAATGGTATGTGTAAACTAGCCTACACTGAGCATGTTCTTTTAGGCTGGAAAAACAAAAATGAGAGGAGACATTAGCTTTGTCATCAGGGTAATTGAGGTTTATGTTATTTCCTTCATTTGTTGTCAGTGGGTATATCGTCTATGAGGAATCATGTTCGTTGAAATTTTCTTTCTCTTTGCGTCTTAACTTTTTCCTACACGTCCTAAGTCATTACTCTGACTATGTTTATAGTATATATCTTGCACTTTGTTTACTTTGAACTTCTGTGGTCAAAACCAAATTATTATTACCACTGTCATTATCATTATAATAGTAGACGGTGAGTAGGCAGAGTCTTCTAGAGGGTCTGTAGAATACATTCAAGCATCTGTTCCAGCGCTTTACGTTTTGAGTTCAAAAACCTCTCGAAGTCAACTTTGCTCTTATCTTTTCGGCGTGGATAAAACATCGTACCACCCAAGTACTGACACCAACGTAATCGACTAGCGATCTCACCTCGAATGTTTTTTTCCCTTGCCTAAATCGGAAATCATTATTTGCTTCTGTTTTATGGAATTGGTAGTGTGATCCCTAACGAACTTCAACTGGCGATTAAGCAGTCAATCATCTACCTTGAGCACAGTGTTATTGAGTAGTTTTTGATACATACCATTCTGTTGTAAGCCTGAAATAAGGGCATCCGTATACCTTCCTCACAATATTCAATGTAAGGCAGGGCTTCAAATCAATCTTGACTTAAAGGTTGTTTGACTAAAGTTTGTGACGGATTCTTATACCTATCATTTAGTATTTACTAATCACTGAAAAGTGACAGAAACTGTACTCTCTTAGCTGAAAGTCAAGAGAGTCCCAGTTTATCATAGCAAATGGTGACGTTATTACACGGTATTATATGTCCATAAATAATTGTAGAAACATTGTGTTTATTAGGAATTCCTCTTTCGATTTTGCGTTAAAACTTTCAGGAACTGCAAGAGCAATGTGACCAATTTGCTGAAGCTTGCAAATCAGATCAATTAAAATTAATTAATTTTGGCTTTAAAAAAATTGCCGATATTTTATGCTTGTAGTTGATTTAGCCGCCGGAAGTGTCTGTCTGTCTCGGTTTCTATTTTTTTTAAACTTTTTTTTTTTTTTCATTATTTCTGTTATAAACCGTCCACTGTCAATGTAGAATAATTCCTACATCTTGTTGCATATTCCTTGTATTAAAGAATACTTTCCATTATTGAGCACTGAAAGTAGTAACACCAGTCGTAGTGGTAATAGTGACAATATTTGAATTACAAGAGTAAAACTATCTCATATGAATCAATTTTAAAAGTTAACAAAGTAATCGCTGAATATTTGTTGGGTAAACCAGGGATCTTTACGAAACACTTATTTGGTTATTCGATTCTGATCACTATCTCTAGTATTTTATGCTTCTGTTTAAGCAAAAATATTCTACCATTTCGGACTGTAAGCGATTATAGACTTCAAGTAATTTTAATTTGTAATATTCTCAACTTAAGAGCTATAAAAATTACGAATTGCATCGTGGCAGTGTAGTAAGAAGTTTGTTTCCTATCTACATGGTTCAGACTTCAGTCTCACTGCGTGGGACCTTGGGCGTGTATCTTCTACTACAGTCTCGGGCCTATCAAATCGTTGTTCGTGGATTTGGTGTACAGAAATGTAAGGAAGACCATCATATATATACTAACTTCAAGGCACGACAGACAGAGAAGATACATTTGAAGTTGAGAATTTGAACTAACGAAGACAATATTTACATACCGCCTGAGGAAAAAACTAGATCTGATAATGCAGGGAAACGGTTGTATAATCAATTACTTGCACGCTTGCAGAACTACGTTACGTAGAAACAATTGTAGTGGTTGAAAATAAATGTCCAACAGCACTCTTTGTTGTTGACTCCAAACTTTTTCAGTTATCTATTCACACACGACAGAAGCCCAGACGCAAACCTGAAAATACGTATAATAATACTACTGGATAGCACAGGACGAAATCTGAAGGTGGACGAGATTTACACTGTACTCTACTACGTTCTTAACAGAATATGCCATAACTATATATATATATATATATATATATATATATATATATATATATATATATATATATGTGTGTGTGTGTGTGTGTGTGTGTGTGTGTGTGTGTGTGTGTGTGTATGTGTGTGTGGTGCTTGTCTACTTATGCAGTTTGACCACATCCTCTACCTACACCTTAGAACCATCATGGTATCTGATGTGGCTTTTTGAATCAGACAATGTTTTGAAAAGACACCCACATAGATTGCATGTCCGATTTGATCCACCAAAAGCTGCAGTTAAGTTCTAATCTTTGTAGATCTTAGAATGTCTTTGAAGTCTCCGTTAGATTTACAGGCCTTCTGGCATATAGTGCATTGAAAGATGTGTACAGACATATAAACAGAATAGTTGGTAGAGATTCGTTTTGCATGAGTTCACAAATGAGATTTCAGTCCAACAAAAGAAAGGCATGGTCTGTCACAAACTGTGCACACAAAAAGGTCATTGTGATTCACCTTCTCGATTGTAACATTCTTCTTTTAAAACTCTCTTGAGTCTTGCATGAGTTATCCTGGCCTCTTCAAACGCTTTCATTCCACTCCACACTTTTGTGTGTATATATATGTTTGTGTATATATATATATATATATATATATATATATACACATGAATATTTGTTTGTTCGTTTGTGTGTGTGTGCGCGCGTCTATGTATCTTTGTGTCTGTGTTTCTTCCCACCGCCGCTTCACAACTTGTGTTGTTGGGGACTCTCTTTCTCGCAACAGTGAAACATAAAAAATATAACGATAGGATAAGTAGCGGGTTTAAAACATAACTACTGGGATCAATTCAGTCGCCTAAAATTCGTCCAGTCAATGCCTCAACGTTGCTACACCCTGATGACTGAAACAATCCAATTCGTAGAGCGTATCGCTCTGAATATGAATGTATTAACAGTTAAAATGGTGTGAAAGCTATAATCGCCTACAGTTCGAAATGGTTCAATATTTTTGAAGCATAAAGTGTATACGTACCTGAATCTATATTCTATTCGTTTGTGTTTTTGCATTAATAAGCAATCTCCTTATTAAGAACTTATCCACTTGTGCGTACTTACTCGGTAGATACGCACATAACAACAGTGGTAGCAAATCAGTGTCGCAAATGTATGCGTACAGCCAATCACGGCAAGACTTACATATGAACACAGTTTTAGATAAAATTTATCATCTTTCCTGTACGTTTCACAAGAAATCAAATACCAAAGGCCGTCTATTACTTATTTAGAGG
>NC_142931.1:108188003-108190503 GCF_046866305.1 Octopus bimaculoides
GGAAATTTTCAATGAAAGAAGTTTCCTGTTCAATACTCGCTGGAAATGTTTCAATTTGGTAAAAAAAAGATTATGAAGATTTCGTCACCTATTTCGTAGTTGTTAATAGAGAGTGGGAAAAATTCAAATTAAATGAACTAATCCCGGACATGGTCAAATGCCTAATTTTTATTCAAGGGCTAACTGCAAGCAAAGATGCAGATATACGTTCCCGGATATTAACAAAATTAGAACAGGACAAAAAATTACCTCCACAGGCAATAGCAGCAGAATGCCAGAGGATTATATATCTAAGACATATTAACCAAATTTAAAAAAAAAAAGAGATTTACGGAAACGCAATCACGAAGAATGAAATCTCCCTGGACGTATTGCACATGTTTGAGGTACCAGCACCCAAAGAATCTGAAACAGATTCAAGTACCAGAAAACGGAAAGTAACAGAAACATTGGAATTGAACCCTAAGTGAACGGAGTTTAATTCTCAAAAGGGTAGAAGTTAGAAGAGACTAATTCTAAAAAGAGGAGATGTTTCGGAAGGATCCCACTCCCAAGTGACTAAAAGTAGATTGACTCATTGTTATAAAATAAAGAACTGTGAACAATTGAGAGGAGTAAGCAGTTTACTGTGAGCCATTAGCAGAGCTCGTTGAGTCTCGTGTAATAGAAATAGTGGTGCGTCGTGTAAATTCTTTCTTTCCTCCTGCTTCGTTTAAATCATATATCCAATACCAGGTTATGATAAAATTCCGAACACAAAGAGCAGATATGTCACAGAAAAAGTATTTTGTGCCGTAATAATAATTATTTCTAATAATGGCACAAGGGCATTAATATTAGAGGAATCAATAATTCAACAGCAATCCTAGTGCTCAATAAGCACTTACTTTATCAACCCTGAAATGATGTTAGAAAAGTTGGTCTCGGTGGCATTCGAACTCAGAACGTAAAGACAGACGAAATACCGCTAAGAATTTTGTTCCAGCGTGCTAAAGATACTGCTTTCTCACTACCTTCGCAGGAGAAAAAATAATAAATGAATGCTGTTGAGTATGTGGACCAAATGGGACCAAGTAGATGAAAAAGGAACGGATTAGAATCCAAAGCACATATAGAGTAATCCATAGAACGAACATGTAGGTGGGATAGCAACATTTCACTTTCTTTTGAGAGGGGTGTTGGATTACCCACAAAAATATGAAATTGATATAATTTACAGACAAACGAATGACATCATCATTCTAACCGAGAACCGTCATAAAGAGATAATTAATTGGCTTGCAGTGGGAAGTGAGATACTGCATATCATGTCTTTAGTTGTTTCCGATGTTCAAAGTAACATATAAGGAAATTTGAAATTTTAATGTTAGAGATGTTAAGCAAAAAGAAATCGGAAAGAAGTACAAAGTTATTTTATGACTGTGTCACGTAAGTAGACTTATAGGATATTTATTGTCTTTTTGTCCTTGTCAAACACCCACCAATACATGGTTTACGCATACAATACGTACATACATACATACATACATACATACATACATACATATATATATATATATATATATATATATATATATATATATATATATATATATATATAGTAATGTTTATCGCCAGCTTAATGAGTTAGATTGCTGATGTATATATATGCATATATGCATGTATGTATATGCATATATGTATATTTATATGTATATATATATATATATATATATATATATATATATATATATATATATATATATATATATATATATATATGTATGCATATATGTATATATATATATGTATATATATGCGTGTATGAATATATATATATATCTATGTATATATATGAATATATATATGTATGTACATATTTATATGTACGTCTGTGTGTGTGTGTGTGTGTGTGTGTGTCTATGTATGTGTGTGTAGAGAGAGAGAGAGGGAGAGGGAGAGAGAGAGAGAGGGAGGGAGAGAGAGAGAGAGAGAGAGAGAGAGAGAGAGAGAGAGAGAGAGAGAGAGAGAGAGAGAGAGTTAGGTGTTGTGTACAGAAACTGAATATTAAGAAAAAAGTCATCAGAATTTTGGAAAAAGTCTTTTTATGTCTTTATTATTATTAACGCTTTCGTTCGTTTCTCGAAATTGTCAAATAGAATTTTGTGTATGTACAAGCAGCTTGTTCATTTCTATAAAACAGGTGTTTGGTGCGGGTTTAGAAGAGAAGAACATTGTTTCTGTTTCTTTATAGTGAGGTTCCATGACAATGGAGTTAGATAAAAATATAGGTAGGTAGATAGGTTGATAGATAGATAAACAGATAGATAGATAGTCAGACAGATAGATAGATACGTAGAGAGAGGGGGAGAGAAAGAGAAAGGGCATCCCCTTTCTTATTCACCATTCATTTATTTAGTTAGTCATTGTATTGAAATGAGTTTAAGGATGGTGACCTCTTCAAAAAAAAAAAAAAAGAGTGTGGTGAGGGTCATCACTGAAAGTCGTTTTGCTTTTTTTC
>NC_142931.1:108195503-108198003 GCF_046866305.1 Octopus bimaculoides
TGCTCTTAAGACTGATTGTGAGAATCCATACAAAATTATCACAGTTTCTGAATTATTCTTTACTCTGTACAAAACTACTTCCAATGATCCGTTTCTATCAAGTTTGAAAAATTACTATCATTCTACTGACATGTATACCAGCAGTATTTTGTTGTTTTATTCAGCATTGCAACAGAAAAGGTGGGTCAAGGAAAACTGGTTAGCACTACTTATAAGGAAGGTATTTGTGTTGCATAGTTGTGTGCTGATAACCTCTTTGGTAATGCCGGTTATCTCAAATTTGTCTGGAAGGCATTACAGAAAATGTAGTCTGGTCCGTCATTGAATTCGAAAACACTAGTACAAACAAACAATTTCAGAGCTGCACTTAAATTATAAATGCGTAACTGCAAGTATCATGTTAAATTCTAATCCAGTTATGTCTGATCCTTTACACTGACACTTATGCTGCAATGATACCATATTGCGTCAGCTCATTTCTGAGGTCTCTCATAAGCGCTAAGCATAACATGGATCCCAGTACGATTTGTTGCACGACTGGGTCGGCGGCGATTTAACCGGCATCACCACTAAGGTTTCCTGATGAGGAGGATTGCTAGAAACATTACAGAGCTAAAAATAAGACTTATCAAAAAGACGGATGAATCTAGAGTAGGTTCAACCACTAACTAACAATAACACTGGCCCTCAGAGATTCTGAGTTCATGTCCGGTTTGCCGGAAGACCACTGAGAGTGAAGCACCCATTACCTTTTGTTAAAGTATGTCTCTAGAATCCGCTTCAAACCCAGTAAGGCTATGTCTTCTCCGACAATCAGCGGTGACTTTGTCAGCGAATCCTCTGCGATGGTCAACAATCGATGGCAATATGAGCTGCTACTGGTCACACTATCCAAAAGTGTGTATGCATGTGGCTGGGGACCACATGTGAACTTCTCTTTCCGGTGAAACTCCGAACATATGCTTCAACGGCCAATGACGACTGCGGCTACGGTGTCCGCGCTATTCGATGCCCTCGCTCTCCCAGTGAGGCACTTGACAAATATGGAAGGTAAAGTTTTGGACCGCAGGCAAAAGCATTACTTTGACTGCGGCTGATCGTCGGATATGGTTAGCATTCGTGGAGAACTTCGTGAACTCGTTGGTCGGAACCGGTTCAACACACCCCGGGTGAATGCCACCGCAAGTACAAGTTCAAATAAGTAAGTGATGATACCATATTTAAGGCTGCGTATAGTAGGAATTACTTAGGGATCTTAAAAATCCTAGAAGGATTCTACATTCCACAATGGTTTCCAAAACTTGGCTGCTACACATCTTCAGCTTCTGGATTTAAAAAAAAGACGGCATTATTAACCTATATTTCAGAATAGTTTGTTAGCCACATTTGCATGAAAAAAAAAAGTGAAGATCAAAGTCATTGGAAACATCAAAGTAGTTTCATAGATGAAAAAAAAAATGTAGTTTTATCAGTGTATTGTGAAAAACTTTATTTTATGTCATCTTGCTATATATTAATATAAATAAATGGAAAGGTACCTAAAAATTTCGGCATCAATTGCAGTATGTTTATTTAGAATGTATGATTTTATAATTATGATCTCAACAACAAATTTTGTGAGTAAATATATTTATTCATAATATATGTCAGATTTACTTAGAAGTTTTTTTTAAAGCCGGAACAATGTATACTAATAAAAAAAGAGCATTTTACTATGGCTTTCTAAATAACTTCCGTATTTATTATTATTATAGTTTTTTCTCGAAACTATAATCCACATGAGTATATCGTGATAATAACATTTATGACAATGCAGGTACCGTTAAGAAGAACATTAGTGCGAGTATGCTGTTAAAATTCTAATTCCCAGATATATTTAATAGGTAAAGAGTATAAAGTACAACATAGCCATACACCTCATTACGTTTGAGCATCATAAGCAGCAACGTGGCATTCTTACGTAAGTCTATGAAATAAAATACTGTTGAAACTGCCAAGTGATGAATAAGAGATTTAAGAGATAGTATGCGGTTTTCATAGCATATATTTTTACTCGTTTCAACCAAGCTGAAATAAGTACCACACAGCAGGGGGAAGCAGGAGCTATTTCTATAATTCAATAATTTATCTACCGAACGCTTCAAGAAAAAAACAACAAAAAATAAGAATTCAAATATCCGCTAATTCATCTAAAAAGCACTGCTTACAGAAACGGTTTTCCTACTTACATGTGTATTAGCTCTGGGCAAAATAAAATGCAGACGGATCAGTTAATTATGATATTATTCAACATATCCCCCTCACAAATTCTCACACTTATTGCAGCAGTTCTTCAGTTTTCTAAGCTTTGTAAAAGAACTCGGAAGTTTGGACCTCCAGCCAGGTCTTTCACGATACACTTAAAGCCAGAAAATTTTCAGCATCCCCTCGATCCGGGCAAAATATCTTATAAACTCTCTATCAGTACGCCAGGTAAACATTATTGCTTAGATTAGTAATG
>NC_142931.1:108200503-108208003 GCF_046866305.1 Octopus bimaculoides
ATGTTCTTGCATGCGCCAGAAGGGTGGTGTCACCTCTTACTTAAAGGAGGCACCATTAGTTTTGGCAGGGAAAAAATAAAGTTGATACTTTTGAACCCACCTGGAATAAAAGGCAGTAATTTTGGTGAAGGGAGCCAGTCGATTACATCAACCTCAGTGTTTAATTGGTACTTATTTTACCGAACCCGAAAGATGAAATATAAAGTCTGCCATGGTGAAATTTGAACTCAGAGCGTAAAGACGGACGAAATAACGGTAAGCATTTTGCTCGGAGGTGTAATGATTCTGCCAACTCACCACCTTTTTTATATTTATATATATATATATATATATATATATATATATATATATATATATATATATATATATATATATATATATATATATATATATATATATATATATATATATATATATATATATATATATATATATATATATATATATATATATATATATATATATATATATATATATATATATATATATATATATATATATATATATATATATATATATATATATATATATATATATATATATATATATATATATATATATATATATATATATATATATATATATATATATATATATATATATATATATATATATATATATATATATATATATATATATATATATATATATATATATATATATATATATATATATATATATATATATATATATATATATATATATATATATATATATATATATATATATATATATATATATATATATATATATATATATATATATATATATATATATATATATATATATATATATATATATATATATATATATATATATAATATATCACTAACCTTTCTTAATTGCTCAAAATGTTTTTTCCTCTTCTCTTATATTTTCCAGACTTAAAATAACGCTTGTTGCTCCCGACAGATATTTATTTCCTAAAGCTTGTCTTACATTTGTGGCAAAGTTCGAAACAAAAGCGCTTGAGGATTTGTGCAACGAATGCAGTTAGAAAGATCTACTACTACTAGTGTCACTCGGTTATGTATGATGGGAATCTGAAACTTACAAATTTAATGCGTATTAATTCTAATCCTAACTAAATCAAATTATTTTTATATTTTTATAAAATTTCAACTAACCTCTCTGACTATTGTATTAAATATGTAAGCAAAACTTACAATGAAATCAAAATATATTCTTCAACAAAGATCTCTATAGGGTTCGAAAATATTAAATTATATGAATTTATCCTGACTTTTTAAACGATGTTAACACTTCAAAATTTACACGTATTTCGCATAAAAGTAAGATTCTGATTAGCACTGAAACTAAGTGAATGAACATATTTATTACAAGAACTAAGGTTTATTTGAAAGAATTCATGTATGTCTAGATACTACACAGCGTGCACTCTTAGTTGGTGGAACAAACTGGATTTAGTTTAGTTACAATAGTTTGGAAAGCTGGATATATTTCGCTGTTTATAAAAAGCGCTCGTTTGATTTTATATCGAACATGCTTACTTCAAATACATTTTATGAAATCCTGGTGCATGACTATTATACATAGGAAGGTTTGACAGCAACCTGACTTTTCTGAACCATTTGAAGATTCGAATAATCACAAAAAACACATAATTTCGATGTACACTACGCAGTTTCGGTATATGAATGCATTCGAGATTTCTTTTATACATTTATTAGTTTCATAGACATATTTGGTGATAACTCCGACTGAATTCTGATAAGTTGTTGCTCAATATTAGAGCATACGATCCTCAACAATACCAGATTAGATGTACCATATCAGCTTTGAAGTTTTATCTTTTTCTACCGTTACTCAAACTACTACAGTCATCTGAAATAATCCGTACTATTTTTTACTTAATCTCCAACAACATGACTACTAAAAGCATAGAATATTAATTCAAATCTGGAGCTATTATATTTTGAACATTAGTATTATGGTATTGAAGGTAAGAGAATCTAATGATGAAAGTGTATACCTCTATTCTAGTTATAAGGTCTGCTAATCTAACGGAGGCCTCAAAAGACATTTTAAGATCCACATAGATCAGAACTTAACTGCATGTTTGTTACAATAACTTACCGAAACACACCCAGTGCCCAAGGGCGAGCGAGGGATAAGAGATGTTACAGTATGACAGAAAGCTTGAAGAGGGAAAGTGTCAGGGGCAGTAGCGAAATATCTTCATGTGATACAACACAGATATGTAATTTGATCAGGTTTTTCCAAGGGTGTGGGTAGTACTTGTCAACACAATCTTTTGGATTTTTCTGAAACATGCTTCTCCTGGGATGTTGTCTACATATTTCTGACATACCTTTTTATCATACCTAGGTCCCCTACAGTAACAGGAAAATTTGTTGCTTTTAAAAGACACATCTTTTGGATTTCAATTTCCAGGTCGTTATAATTACTTAATTTGTCAAATACCTTTACAGAACACATATACCTATGAGTCTATAAGTATTTTTCCCCTGTCTTTAATAAGTATGTCTGCTTGATTAGCCTGGATCGTTCCTTCGGCAGATAGTGACATTTTCAGTTTCAATGACTGGCTCGGGAATGCCAATTTTGTAGTGTTTACATATTTTCCAATGTAAATACTGTCCTACCCTATCGTGACTATTTTTGTATTTGTTTACCGAAACGAGATGGTCTATTGTTTCATCAAAACTGTCGCAGAATCTGCATTCATAGTCAAACCCGTTTCGGAGAAGGTTAACCTCGTAATTTTTGGTAAGCAGGTTTTGATCTTTTACCGCCAATATAAAACCTTCAAACTCTGCTTTCAGTCCTGAAATTCTCAGCTACCGATGGGTTGTTGCTTGGTCAACATCAGTATTTCGACTTCGAAGTATATACTGTCCATGCAGAGGCTTCTCACTCCACCGCTCCTCACTTGCTTCTGCCCGCTTTTTTTTTATGCAGTCTGCTCGATCCGTTTTGCTTCTGTGGTGGCAGTGGTTTCAGGTTATTCATCTAATTGGGAATTAATGTCAAGTTCCTTAGCAAATTTACAAGTTTCCTTGACAATTGAATGTGATTTTTGCTGATTACATGTTTTCACACAATCCGCAGCATTCAGTACTCTGTACTAGATAAATACCTGTTCGTTGCTATTCATGAGGTCTTATAGCACAGTTTTAACACCAATATTCCTCTTCTCCCATTACTTCTCGGTAGGTACAGACGAACAACTTCTGCTTTTGGGTGGTGCATGTTCTTAGATGTTAATAGTTTTCTTGTCCTGGTGTTGCCTTGGCGTTGAAGATCCGTATGATTCTACTTAATGTTGTTAAAACTGTATTGGGCTACTGGAAGTGCCATGGTGTTAATGGCAAACATGCGATTTTTCGAGTTGAGTTCAATTTTCAGTATAAGCCTTATTCACCTATAGTGCTCCTTCCTTATTCCTCCTTGATAGCAGGATTTTGTATACTGTCTTCGTTTATTCCCGGGTATTTATAACCTCCTCCTCCTATTATTATTATTATTATTATTATTATTATTATTATTATTATTATTGTTGTTGTTGTTGTTGTTGTTATTATTATTATTATTATTATTCCTATTATTATTATTATTATTATTATTGAGTGAGAGAGAAGTGACACTGGGGTAAAATATACGAAGCCCATTATACCCATCATGACTACCCATCTGATAAGGGTATACCAGGCACATGCATCACAACCATATGTGCGCAACAGGGTGATCTCATATCAATATAAACAGCGCATGACCTCGCAGGTGGGGCCCAGTTAGAACTTTCTTCAGGTCGAGTAGCCCTTCCCGCTCAAAAGGTCCCTGAATAAGGTCTGTTTAAGGATGTTGATCACAACACCCATGTTTCCAAAGGTGAATTCCGCTCCTTACATGGCTATGATGCTCCCCCACTACTTCTGCTCATGATCAGAGATACATATATCATCAGCCACTAAGAGAAATGCTCCACTGGTAAAGGTCAAACAACTGGCAAGCAAATCTGTGGTATTAAGCAGAATATTTGCTGTAGCCCATCTTTTATACCAAGACAAAACAATGTACATAATAACACTTCCAATTATTATTATTATTACTTTTATTATTATTACGAAGGCGGTGAGCTGGCAGAATCGTTAGCGCGGCGGGCGAAATGCTTAGCGGTATTTCGCTCGTCGCTACGTACTGGGGTCAATGTAATCGACTTAATTCCCTCCAAAAAGCTGCTCTTGTGGAAAAAATTGGAAATCATTATTATCTCTATTTTCATTATTATTATTATTATTATTATTATTATTATTATTATTATTATTATTATTCAGTAGTTTTATTTTTATAACGTGCTTTCACTTCACTACCGAGCGCAGCTCTGTGCGCCTTGGGTATGTGCTGTGGTTTGCTGTGGTGCTCTTATGTTTACTGTATTGAAAGTGTTTTGCGTAGAATGTGTGCAGTACCCAGTAGTGCAATTTTCTGTATGTTATATATATTTGTAAGTCCTGCTATTTTTGTTATGTATTTGTCTGAATATTTTTTTATTATACCTAAGGCACCTACTATGATAGGAATTGTTTCTGTTTTTAGATTCCACATTCGAGTTATCTCTATTTCCAGGTCTTTGTATTTTGAAAGTGTTTCCATTTCTTTTAGAGAAACGTTGTCATCTGCTGGTATTGATACATCAATTAGAAAGCATTTTTTTTCTTCATGATCTTTGACAACTGTATCTGGTCTATTTCCCTTTATTATTATTATTATTATTATTATTATTATTATTATTATTATTATTATTATTATTGTTGTTGTTGTTGTTGTTGTTGTTTTTGTTGTTTTCTTATTATCATAATTACATTTTTGACTTTTGCGTTGTATTTATACAAGTTGACTCCAAGTCTCACCCAGAGACCTCAACAGACAAGTTAGAAGTTCATGCTGGTGTTATGCCTAGGGTGTCATATATTTGTTTTTGCACATAATATTTTTATAGAAAATGTTTAAAAAACATAAGAAAATTATAAGTTTGTTTTAAAGTTTGAGATTACATAGACATTATTTTACGTTGAATATGGGCAGTTCCCATGAGCATATTATTATTATTATTATTATTATTATTATTATTATTATTATTAATAATAATAATAATAATATTATTTATTTATTTATTTACTTTTGATCTGCATGTTAGAATCACTTGCCGAGACACACCCAGCGTTGAGCGAAGGATATGAGATGTTGAGCGAAGTGTGAGTGAAGGATAAGTGATGTTAGAGTATGACTGAAGGCTTGGGGAAGGGAAGTGGCAGGGCAGTAACAAAATATCTTCATGTTTTACAGCATAGACGTTTCAAGTGATAAGGTTTTTCTAAGGATGTGGGCAGTACTTTTAAGCACAGTCTTTTGGATTTCTCTGAGACATGCTTCTCCTAGTATATTATCTAGATATTTCTGACATCCCTTTTTTATCATACCTAGGGCACCTACAATAACAGAAACACATCTTCTCAGGTCCTTATATTTGCTTAATTTGTCAGGTTCCTTTACAGATATGATTTTATCAGTGAGAACACTTACAGCTATTAATCTATAAGTATTTTCCTCCCAGACTTTAATAATTAAGTCTGGTCGATTAGCCTGGATTGTTCTATTAGTCTTGACTGGAAAGTCTCAGAGGACGGTGACATTTTTACTTTCAATCACTGGCTCAGGATGATGTTCATACCAGTAAGCAGAAGTGTTGACTTTGTAGTGTTTACATATTTTCCAATGTAAATACTGTCCTACTCTATTGTATTCGTTTGGTGTCAGCACAGGGCATCCCGAAACAAGATGATCTATTGTTTTATCAAATGTGTCGCAGAATTTGCATTTAGGGTTAGAACCATGTTGAAGAACGTTAGCCTGGTAGTTTGTTTTTGTAAGCAAGCTTTGATATAATTGTTGGCCTATTTATCGCAGTCAATGCACGGTGGTCGCTTATAAGCTTTAAGGTTATAAAATATATATATATATATATATATATATATATATATATATATATATATATATATACAGATATTTTACTCTAGTGAACTGGTAACAACGTCTGCAACTCGTGGCATAATATATCTGGTCCATAACATAGGTATAATATCTTCGAACTGATGGAGTCTGAGTGTTTCTTGCTAACAACACAGTCACTTAAGGAAACCTTGTAAATATTTTATATGCGGTTAATGGGCTGCAAAAGCTATACTACCTCATGGAATACTGTCGAGGCAGTGGTGACAGATCTTACCCAGATGTTTTAACACGAAAATGCACAGGAATTCACTATATTTTGGATAAATTTCTTTCAGAATATACTGTACATCTTCGGTTCGGCCAAGAATATCGATTCTTTTAGAACTGTTATATACGACCAGTTCGGAAGTTAATTTGAGTCTCATACAAATGCGCAAAAATAATAAACAAACACTTGTCGAGTTCAAAACTTTGATATTTTTTTCTTTTCAGGGTAAACATGTTATTCAAAATACTCTCCAAATTTACATAATTACGCTAGATAAATTAGTTTTCCAATCAGTAAATTATATCCTTTATTATTAATGAATTTAAGTATTTTTTAAAATCAAAATATAAATGTTCTTATTTAAAGTATTTTAGAAAAAAGTTAAATCGATATGAATGTATTTGTGTGGGTGTCTAATTGCTTGTTTGTGTGTGTGCATGTGTGTTCATATATATATGAACACACATATGCATGTGTGTGCATATATATATATCCAAAATATATATATATATATATATATATATATATATATATATATACATATATATATAGGATATCAATTGCTTTGTGGTGTATTTTCAGGAGCATTTGTAGTCATATGTATACTATCTATCTATCTATCTGTCTGTCTGTCTCTCTCTCTCTCTCTCTCTCTCTCTATATATATATATATATATATATATATATATATATATATATATATATATATATATATATTCTTATATTCGTATAGGGTGCCTCAATTACTAATTTCAGAATTTCATATGAATTTCCGTTCATCTCTGCCACAGAGGATAATTATAAAAGAAAACAAAGCATGACTTTTTTTAAAAATAGGAATTCTAATCACACCATCTAATTAAACATCATATAAATAGTCTCTCATTTTTCTTTTCTTTTCTTTCTTTCTCTCTCCCTCTCTCTCACTCTAAATATATGTGTGGGTGTAGACGTATGTATGTACATATATACATACATACACACACATATTTTTATTTTACTTGTTTCAGTCATTAGCCTGTGGCCATGTTAGAGCAACGCCTTCAAATTTTAGTCGAAAAATCGAACCCAGTACTTATTTTTTAAGCCCGGTACTCATTCTATCTTTTATTTGCCGAACCACTAATTTTCGCGGGCGCAAACACACCAATTGTCAAGTGGTTGTAGTAGTGGGAACAAACACAGCCACAGATAGATATATGTACACACACAAACACGAAACGTTAAGCTGGATG
>NC_142931.1:108213003-108215503 GCF_046866305.1 Octopus bimaculoides
CCCTTCACCTAAACAAATTTCAGGATCTGTGCTTATAGTAGAAATGATTATTTCTAAAGATGAGGAATTTTTATAATGGCATCGTTCTAATATATGTTGCTTGGCTATTTGCTTTGAAATATCATTGTTTCTGGGTATATTTGCAGATTTTGTTTGCGCACTTAACGTAAATATGATCCGACACCAATATGGAGTAATTTAAATAAGAAAGAAAAAGAAAAGATTATTGACTATTTCTCCTGGCATCTGAAACTTCGTACTAGCATTTTGCAGGCATGACTTGTTAAGTGATGCAATTTAATAACATTATCGTTCCAATATACTTTGTATATTATTTTGTGTGAAATGTAATTGTTTCAGGGTATTCTTACAGATGCTGATCAAGTACTTAATGTAAACATAATTTGATATCACTATGCAGAGATTTAAATGGGAAACATTGAAAGAATAAAGTATTTTCTACCTTCCTTGATATTTGAAACGACGTACTAACTTTTGAAGGAAATTAAATATCCTCATTCAGTCTCATGAAAACCTCGTATTGTATAGGTTTCAAATTTTGGTACAATTGCGGGGGAGAGAAAAAGTCGATTAAATCGACCCCAGTGATCAACCTGTATTTATTTTATCGACGTCGAGGGGACGAAAGGTAAAGTCGGTCTCGGCGAAATTGGATTCACTACGTAAAAGCGGACAAATGCCGCTAAGCATCTTGCCCAGCGTGCTAACGATTCTGCCAATTCGCCGCCTTAATCTCGTGCAAAATATTCATGATCTAAATTCTTCAAAAAACCTCAAAACTGTTGCATGATATCTGACTAGAACAGTTCCTTGGAATAGTCTGTTGTCTTGCATTCTTCAGACAAGATGACAAACCACTTTGCTATCATTTCCTGTATCTGCACTCCATCTAATTCTCAGCAATTGCTGATTACCACGGTAGCATTTGGGAAGACATAAAGCATCAAACCAAACACTTAGTAAAAAACAGCATACCAAGCACGCACATCCGTCATTGAAAATCCTATATTGGGTTTTCAAATGTTGGAGAAGATATCGAAGCGTGTGGACTGCAGCTGAATAAATAAATCGACAGATAAGTCGACAGGCAACTAAATATGACGTTCAGCCACTCGAACATTATGTTTACCGAGATGAATTTTTCATGACTTCGATCAGATAAATCTAATATAGCAATCGAATACTTGACACTATCTGACCCTAGAGTATTAGTTTACTGTGATGCTTTTGGTGAACATGCAAAACTGTTCTGATCACCAAATTTTGCTAAAACAATTTTTCACTAACTCAGATAAATTACTATTACAGTGGTCGAATCAAAAATTGCGACAACTTTATTCACAAGCAGTATCCTTACTATCCTCTCAGATATGCAAATTCATTCCAAGTCACTTCAGTTTCTTGTGACACTGTCTTTTTCTATGACCACTAACAAGTCTCAGTGACAGTGTCTCAGAATCACCGGAGCTTATGTTTCCCTCATGCTCAATTCTATGCTGCATGCTCACGTGTTGGACCATGTAAGTATTTTTTATTAGAGTTCTAAGCCACAATGGAAGAGCTGTTGTCTCTCTCAGAGATCCTGTTGAATAAAACACGTTTTCCTTTAATTGCATCTTCGTTAGTATTGTATATCAATTTAGGATTATAAAACGACACATACAGTATAATATAAATACAATATACTGTTCTATATTTTAGAGATGAGGAATTCTGTACAGTATTTACATTATTTACTTTACAAAATTAAAATTATCACTAAAAGCTACCTCATAAAAACCTGGAAAATTTCAACTTTAGCCGTGTCTCTATTACAGTAAGAATATATACCAATATAATTACACAAACGAGAGCACTATATAAAAAATTGCCTTAAGTTAATGCGTTTGACAAAAATGCTTCTACATATTTGCCTCCTGGGCGGCGTCTGGCTCTCTTGTCTTCAAGGAAAAATGGTTAGAGCTATATCAAGTCAGAAAAAACTCTTGTATCTTGACATTATCATCTCTTCGTATTTGAACACAGTTACAATAAACATTAGGCATTATTTTGCATTCTTTCGAAGTGAAGATAATTTAATGCACCAAGGATTTAACTTGGATTAGAATACACTCATTAGTCTTTGTTACCCAAATTTATACCATTGCACTCTCTCATACTTCATTTTTGTTTTAATTTTATAAATACACTATGCCATCAATCGTCTCCACACATTTTATATATATATCTAAGCCTCATATATTCTGAAGTACTGGACGTATACGTGCTGTATTTATGACATATAATGAAGCTGAAGCAATTCTCATCAGTTGTCTTGTCAGCATAAAAAAAAAAACACATTTCATTGAAGTTTGCTGCTCAGGTTCATGCCAGCAGTTGTTCTGTGTTATGTATGTCAGCTAGTTTTTCCTTCAACACACGTGCGCGCACACACACACGCACGTACACACGCACATGCACACACACATTGGGTTGTCCC
>NC_142931.1:108223003-108265503 GCF_046866305.1 Octopus bimaculoides
GCCACGCAGTGGAACTGAAGCTGAAAACATGTAGTTGGGAAGCAAGCTTCTTACCACACAGCCACGCCTGCATATATATATATATATATATATATATATATATATATATATATATATATATATATATATATATATATATATATATATATATATATATATATATACATATATATATATATATATATATATATATATATATATATATATATATATATATATATATATATATATATATATATATATATATATATATATATATATATATATATATATATATACATATATATATATATATATATATATATATATATATATATATATATATATATATATATATATATAATGCCTGCAACTCTATATAAACGCTTCTTTGTTTTCTTCAATTATTCTTCTGCGTGTGAATGAGCCTATTTTTCTGTTATTAGACTTCTCTTATTACTTTTAAACATTTGGATTTGTCGGACTTTTGTTACAGTCGGATATAAACCATCGTTGTTTCCTCTTGTTATTTGTATTTCATGTTTGGTTATTTAATTTATAATGGCTATAAGCTTTATATTGTATTTTTTAACAGAATTTTGTCTTACATCATGATGGGCATGCTTTGAGCGATAAGAGACGCCGTTTACTATGTTTAAAATTGTTTCAAAGTTTGTTTGAAATAATAAAAACGTAGGTAAGTTGAGGGAAGGGTATAATAACATGGGTATGGTTAATAGAAATAATTATTCGTGAAAAGACACCCCCCCCACACACACAAAAAAAAGAAACATTGATTTATTAAACACTTTTGAAAGTTAGATCCGTATAGGACATTTTTGAATAGTATTGCCTCTGATGAAGAAACAGCATATTTCAGGTTTAAATACAATATAATTGAAAGGAAGCATATTTTTTTCAACGAAGATACTGACCCCGATAAAGATAAAGAAGGAGATACCTTTGAAATATAAAGTTAGAATTCCCAAGCCTGGCTTCTGTTTATCTCAAGAAAGAGTTTACTTTTTATAAATTTGTTACTACTTTTTATGGCAATTTCAGAAGTTCTCATAGAATCATGTATACACCAGTTTCTAATGAAAAAAAAAAAGCAGTCTGAATTATCAATGTATCTTATGTGAAACTTTCAAACAACAGGTATAATGTATTATTCACAAGAACAAGAAATGAAATAATTGAGAAATCCTTCTTTCTTTCTTATTAGTATTATTTCCGTAAACGAGATAGTGCAATTAAGAATCAAAGCTGAATCTCATGCAGCTGAGAATAAATATATAGCATTGCTTCATATTGTCTTTGTAGCTCCATCTACTTTGAAACTTTTTTTCAAGTAGTATTTTCATAAAATATTTATCTGCTGTCCAATTTTTCTCACTAAAGAAAGCAATATCGGGAATATTTGACACTGTATATATTGACAGTGCACTTTATGGATATTAATACTAAAATTTGAAAGACAAGAGATTATATTGATTTTTCTGATTCATATTTCTTTAACAAACCCATTTTATAAAAGAGATTGTAGGTTAATGGGAATTATAATTCTGAGGTAAAATGTAAAACAGTGAATGCGAAGATTTCTGATGAATTGAAATGCAATGAAGTATATCATCAGAAAATACTGATTTTCTGAAATTAATTCGTCATTAAGCTAGACATTTTTGTAGTAGTTAAAATTTATCTTATGAAATGTATTTGTCATAACTAAATATTTAAGAATGGCATCGAGGCTAATCTTTCATCACCTAGCTTAAGCTTAGTAAACACCTGTAAATATCCCCGTTTGATAATCTGCACTAGGTTTTCTTTTTTTTTTTTGTTAAAAGTTCCATAAAAACATTAAATATCATACTTAGCTAAATATTAGGATGGAACCAAGAAAAAGATTTGCAATTTAGATCTAAAATCCGAAACGATGGTACCAGTTCCTGAATTGATACTTTAAATCTTCTTTTGCTTTCAATTCAATCAATTTTTCTTATTGCATTTTTGTTTCTATTGCAGCATATATGCATATTTATCAGCGAAATTTTCAAATATTCTGGTGGAGCTTACGTGATGTTTCTCAATAATGGATGAAAAACCTAAGCGCCTTCATGGCACAATTCTTAATTTCAGTGCAGGAAGACTGGGAAGCAGATATGATCTCTCACGCTTGAAGCTGTACTTGAACAGAATAAGTTTTGGAAATATGCATTAACATTCTTCGATTTAACCGTTTTCATTTCATTTGCTTCCATCTACAAATTAATTTCGATAAACTGGTAAGTCTGACATTAAAACTATGCACTTTTAAACTTCAAATTGCCTTATATGAAAGAATATATTTGTGTACAAATAGTTCTAAATCTGTTTTTTTTTTTAATCTATAAATGCGGTAGCCTTCGACAGCTAGTGAACTTCAATGTAGAATAGCAAGCTACTAGATTCGTCACGAGGGTAGCCCACTATAAGCAGTATTCTATCAGTGACATCAATTATTATAATGTGTTTTACGAATCTTCTTTTCTGAAAAAAATTACAACATCGATATCCGTTCCAAAATGCATGCAACAAAAATTAGGCTGTCTTCACAAGAACTGCATACCATGTCTTATACGTGTACAGTTCTTCCGTAGATTCTTTGTTAATTTTTATGATTGTTCACAGAAATTAGTTTATTGCTTATTTTCAGTCTCTCGTTTGTGCTTCACACTTGGTGAAATAACCTCACTAACAAGGTCTAGTATCAATTATTCACCAACAGAATTTGACTTTCTAGATTTAGCAATCAGTAATGAAATTTTCTAAGTGGCATATAGCTCATCCATCATGTTCCTACTTTAACACTTGGCAACATGGACTGTTTGCAAAATTGGTCTCCCACAGCTTTAAGATGGGATAACTATTTGTGTGTGCACGCGGGTGGGTGGTGGAAGAAGATTATCAAAATGAATTATTTGTAAGAGTTTTTCTCATCATGGTTTACTTTTTGGAAGACAGACACGTGGTAATAAACTGCTTGTAGGTATCAAAAGTCATGAAACAAATATTTGATACTGTACGCTAACATTTCTTTAATACTGCCATGATTTATAAAAATAAAATATGCATATATTGTTAGACAGAGCACATTTAGGCTAGTTGAAATACATTTCGCGAGAATACTCGTTTATAATAAATACCTGACCACATCGTCAGACATTTCTACAATACACTCAACAAATACTTAGAGAGATACCAGAAAAATTGTAATTTTTGTAAGTCTAAATGTTTCACGTGACCCCACTATGGAAAAGTTAGAAAATGTTATAGGACACATTGAATTGTACCAATAATTATAGGACAATTCAAGAATAATTTTGGCGCCATTTCAGTTGTCACTTCTAATAATGCATTTTATGAAATAATTTCAACTAGACATGGCGGTCACATTGGGTAGAGGGATCAATCAATATGCATTTGCATTTACACTGGTCCGTTTTCCAATAGATCAATAGGAAATACAGAATTTTATTAACGACACCTTGGTGTCTCAATGTTGCATAAAGGAATCAGAATAAATGCGACGTCTTCACGGTTATATGTGCATGTATCACCAACACTTGGATTGTGAATTTGGGGTGCTCGCAATATTTGCTTGTAACACATTTCATGAATATGTTTCCTCTTCATCATCATTCATTTCATCAACCACTAAAACGTAACTGCAATATGCACAAGAACACAGTCTCTCATGTGAAGTATCTCATTTTCTATACAATTGATTCCAACTGCATGAATCTCAAAATATGTACAATTGATTCTAATTGTATGAATCTCAAAATGTGTAGCAAGACACAGGTCATTTGCAAAATAATAAGAACAAAGTAGGAAAGAAAACGATCGTATATAATTCCTAAAGATTTTATATGAACATAAACCAACTAATATCATGATCCCAACTTCTGTAGTACTGAAGAACTCATAAGAAGGGCGAAATGACGTTATGAACAACTAAGACACTTAAAATGAAAACTAAAAACTATATTGATATATTATTCTCTGTGCTCTATCACTTATAAGAAAAAGACTTATAAACCTTGAAGCGGTTTCCCTTAAAGTGAAACTTCACTCTCTCTCTCTCTCTCTGTCTCTCTCTCTCACTCTCTCTCTCTTACTCCGAAAGCAACTATTAGTGGCAGCACTACAATCTCCAGTCAAGTTTCATATGGATATCAATATCCTTTTCATTATATTTTATCTATTTTATTTTTGCTTATATCATTCATAAATACGCAGTGAATGAGATGTGTATAAGGGTTTAAAATGAAATGTTTGCTGAGAAGGCTGCTGAAAGCCTGTTTTGCGATTGTTTGGTACTGCAATTGTTTACATATTATAACAGACACAGGATAACTAGCTAGTGATAAAGTGGATATGGAATCAGTACTGAATATAATAACATTTTTTAATGAAACTTCGAGTTGTTTATCAGAAACAATCTATAATTATGTCAGGAATCCGGGATTATTAATCGGCCTAATATGCCTTCCTCCCTAATATATACAGGTAAAAAGAAATCACGCTAGGTATTTGTATTCCTGTTGTCAGTTCTGTACTAATGAATATATAATGTGGAAATCATTAATTTTGTAGATACAATATTACATAAAATTATATTGTCAACAGATATTAAAAATGAAGAAATATCAGGAGTTTCAGGGTAAATAATTCCTTCCGCTTAACCAAAATAGATATTTGACTAATTAAAATCAAAAGAACAAAAACGTATTATATATTGAGTATGTATATTGTGTAGTGTTGTAGTATTGCGCAAAACACCATACAAAATAAAAAAAGAAAAGAAAATTGGTAATGATATAATGTTGCTTGCAAAAGATTTTATCCTTATGAGGCATATCTAACGTTAATTACAATAGTTGAATCAATATTTTTTTCAACTTACTCCAAATAGAAATAAGCTCATTGGTAAAACATATGTCGTAACTTCATCTATTTTTCCGCAGTCCGCAGTACATTAATAAATTTGAACTCAACATACACATGGAACATTTTTATAGCTAAAGCAACGAACGAGACACTTGGATATTAAGGGTCCCCACCACCACATACACACACACACACACTGGCATAGCAGACTAGTCATGTTCCATTCAATATTCTGATCAGCCAATGCCTACTTAAGGAATGAATGAAAATTCGTATCCCGTTATTCAGCCTATCTGTTAAAGCGTAGGGCAAATTAATGTATCGAAGTTAGAAATGTCTCGTTTTAAACAATACAAGGTATCATCTGCAACGAGATACACTCGTTCTTTTATGGCAATCAGTGGCAATTGGGTTTCTAACAACATGCTTAAAACACAGGAGGCATAAAGGATGCTCTCTTTTTAAACGTAACATCAAATATGTGTTTTGCTAAGACAGTACGTATATGTGATTATTATCAAGTTCTTTAATTTCTTTACACGTTTCTCTGTAGCAGTACATGTTTAAAGAAAATAGAACATAAGTCTTATGTAGTTATCAACGAAAAAACTTCCAAATATCTTAAAATAAAGCATTTTGTTCAGGAAATGTGTTGCATTAAAACAGTTAACAAGTGGAAAAGTAGGATAAATGTTAACAAATATAACTTCAGGATGGATTCGAAAAAATATGTGATAGAAACATAAGAAATAGAAGAGACAAAACAATATGAAGAGAGAAATATATGTGTGAGAAAGCAGGTATATAGATAAATAAAGATAGAAATGGCAGAGAGGGAGAGAGAGAGAGAAAGAGAGAGAGAGAGAGAGAGAGAAAGAGAGACAGAGAGAGAGAAAAAGAGAGAGAGAGAGAGAGAAAGAGAGAGATAGAGAGAGAGAGAAAGAGGGGATATTCATATGGCAAGTGAGTAAAGAATACAACATTCAATAGTGAATAGTTTAAAATATAACCAAGATGTAAAAAAAATTACTCTGTAGATGTAGGCACAGATTAATAAGAGTATATAATGTGATATAAGAAAAGAAAAGGTAATTATACTTACACACACACACATTTGTTATATATATATGTATATATATATATATATATATATATATATATATATATATATATATATATATATATATATATGTAGGTATGTTTATATATAACTATGTGTGTTTATTCGCGCGTGTGTGTGTATGAATCTATGTTTATGTTTGTGTGTATGTACGTATGTATGAATGTATGCATAATCGTGCATATATGGAGAGAGAGAGAGAGAGAGAGAGAGAGGGGGGGAGAAAGATAGATAGATAGATAGATAGATAGATAGATAGATAGATGTATAGGCATATATGTTTACGTAAGAATCTATGAACTTACACACAGACCCACGCTCGCATACGCTCACACACTCACACACGCACACGCGTACATTTGTGTGTATCAGCATGTGTATGTATATATACATTTAGAGTGCTTACCTACCCGAATGTACATGTGTTAAGTGAGAGAGTATGCAACTAGTCCTTCATAGAAACATATATTTATTATCTATTTAATTATTGATAGCATCATCTTTAGAATTCAAATCTAAAATGCGTTTGAGTTTGTTTAAAACCCGATGCGAAATTTGAGTTTGAAACAGATATTTAAGTGCATTGTATTGTATCGGAAACGCCAGATTGAATACGTATCAACTGTAACAACATTCCAATTTTTTTTTTTAAAGAATCCTGTATTCGAAATCAATGTTATCTTCTATCCCTATTGATATTTGTCATATAATGTACGGTTGGAACTATGTGTAAAATCGCGTGTTATCATTGTTAATAATATAAACACAACCAACATAATCACATAGCGATAAATAAAACAAATGTATTGCGTTTTGATATATGGAAACCTATATCTATTTATCTATCTATCTGTCTATCTATCTATCTATCTATCTATCTGTCTATCTATCTATCTATCTATCTATCTATCTATCTATCTATCTATCTATCTATCTGTCTGTCTATCTATCTATCTATCTATCTATCTATCTATCTATCTATCTATCTATCTATCTATCTATCTCTTCTCACGGACGTGCTGTCACATCGGCTGCGAAGGTAAACGTTTATTTGACCTTTTACTGTCCACATTTTGTTGGAATTTTAAAATAATTTTGTTTCGAAGCACCTAGGCTTCATTTGTGTGTATTTTCAAGGGAAGGAATTGACCCCCAGGGGCAGTTTCGGCCCTAGCAAAATACAAAAATTTCCTTCTTGACATTTGAAAAATGTCGAGAAACATAATTTTGGAACGCTTGTCTTGTTCTTTTGACAAGCATTTCCCGAGGCTTCAGATGCCAGAAGAGAAAAAAGAACAGAATAGCGCGTGCTCATACAGTGACAGGAACGCAGTTGCTGTAAACGTCACAAAGACTGTGAGTACAGCTACTAGCAGCCCTCTCACCACCACCACCAACACCAACAACAAAAACAAAACTGTAACCAAGGTTACAAAACCATGCGTAAAAACCGTCACAAATGTCTCTGTCGTAAGCACCATTGCTGCTGACGCCATCATCACCACCATCAACAACAACGACAACAACAACAACAACAACAACAACAACGACAACAGCAACAACAACAGCAACAACAAGGACGCAAATTTATCGGCCGTCAGCACCGACACCACCACCTGTTCAACAAACTCTGCTGCCACTACCACCACCTTTGAACCAGGCAGTACATACACCAACATAAACAAAAATATCCAGAAGAACATGTCCGCCAGCACAACAAAAACAAATTTCGCAAATGCTCTAAAGGAAAAAAGAACAATAGTGACATTCACACAAAAACAAATAAAAGACACAAAATCCCTTCTTACGAAAGAAGGAGATGATGTCAGAATAAACATACCAAAAGATATTATAGAAATGAAAAACAAAAAGTGCATCATTTATAAACTGGTAAACACAAAAACCAGACGTGTAGAAAATGTTAGCACAGATAAAATTGAAGTTTGTCTTAGAAAAATTTGGCCTTATCAAAATCATGTCACCTGGGGAAGAAAATTTGGGACGGTGCAGGTGAGATTTCTGGATGAAAATTTAGCTAAACAATTTTCGACACTCTCTTTCCGCACAGATGACTTGGTAATGATACCGAGTTATCTAGGACAGAGAGTGACCAAAGTTATGATAAAAAATGTGCCATCGGAGGTGGACACCCAATGGCTGATATCGGCCGTGTGCCTGGAAATGGAGGAGGCAAATATTTTGGAGATTACGGTCGGAGAGGAAAAGAACTGGGGAGGAAAAATCTGGAAATCCTTCTCCACATCACGGAGGAGGCTTCACAGAAAATTCCTCCAAACATTAGATTGGCAGAGGACCACAAGCTGTATGTGGTGGTAGAGGGCAGGCGACCTCGCTGTTACCTATGCAACAGCGAAGCACATCTGAAAAAAGGATTGCCCTCTGGCCGATAAACAAAAACAACAACAACAACAACAACAACAGAAGCAACTACCAAATACCCCCAACAGAAAAACCTTACTACCAACACCACCAGCAACACAAAAAACAACAACAGAAATATCAGCAATAACCACAACAGAAAAGACAACAGAAACTGCAAAAACAGAAGAAAAAAAAGAAAATTCCAAGACTGCCTCTCCCTCCCCCATATCACATACACCACACATAAATAACAAGCAGCCAACATCAATAAAAACAGCAACACAAACATTCACAGAAACACACACAGACGCACAAAATTTGCCGTTACCTCTTTCTGACTCCTCAGATCTCCCATCATCCGATGAAGAGAGTGGGGAGGAGTGGAAAATAGCTACGAAAGGAAAGAGGAAGCGCAGTAAGAAGAAAACAAAACAAAATGCAAACACAAACAAAGCAGGGAGATTCACATCTCCCGAAAATACTACTAACACCAATAGTAATATAAAAAAAACAATGCTAACAGCAATAGACAGTACAAACACAGAGTTGATGAATTACATCAACTCTAAAACAAACATCACAAATAACGATATCAAAACCAACAACCACCCACGTACAACACCGCCAAAACACATTAAAATTATTCATGTAACACCAGCATTACACAACACAATAAAATCCCTCTACCCAAACTCGGTAGGGGGATTCCAGAAATATTTGTGCAAGAAATTGTACAATAGCTTCCTTGGTGAAAAATCCAAGGAGGAAACAAAACCTTCTAACGGTAAGTAACTTTCTGTTCTTTTGTTTTGTGCTTTAAAGCACACGTATAAATAGAATCATGGTGAAGATTGGTTGTGTGAATGTGTGTGGCTTAGGGTCCCCTTGGAAACAAGGGTACCTCTTAAATGACATCAAGTCACACAATTTGGATATCATAGCCATTAGTGAGACCAGACTCCATGAACCGCGGGCCCTAAAGTCCATGTTTGGCGGACAGTTTAACATTTATTTTTCTCCCTGTCTGCCGAGGATGGGCGGTAGTGGCACGGCGGTTCTTTTTCGCAAGAGTCTGGATCTCCAAGTAAAGACGATATTTACGGACCCGGAGGGTAGACTGGTTGTCCTAGATGTGGACGGCAGCGATGGAGCCGCTTTTCGGTTGCTGGCAGTTTATGTGCCTCCTTTAACAGGTCGGTCAGACTTCTTTCGACGTCTAGAAGTATTCCTGGGAACGTCTCGTCCCTTCCTTTTAGTGGGGGATTGGAATGCTACCTTGGACACCCATCTAGACTACGTGGGGAGTGACAAACTAGAAGGGGATGCAAAGGCCTCATAGACCTGCTCAGACGCTTCCAGTTGTCTGACAGGTACCGACTCGACCACCCAAATGTGCCAATGTGGACTTGGAGCAACCGCATTGGGTCGTCGAGATCGTATCTAGATAGGATAGTGTGTAGGACGAGAGATAGAGATAGTTTAGGATGTCCACAGTTCCACATAGTCAGCTACACGGATCACAAACTTGTGACGTGTACGCTAGACTTAGATAAGTCACATAGGCAGGGTCCCGGTTACTGGAAACTAAACGCGTCTTTCCCGTCGAGACAGGTTTTCAGAGACCGGATTAGCACGTTAGTAAAGAGGGCTTTGACGGGAGCCATCGTCAACAACAAATGGTGGTTTGCCCTCAAGAGAGCAGTAAGGGCGGAAGCAATAAGGTATAGCAGGGCACTAGCTGTAGAGAGGAACAGAGTAGAGGGGGAGCTAGTGATAAAGTTAGAAGAGGCATTGCGAAGTGGCATCGCATCCGACGTTTTAGCGGCGAGGTTGGCCCTCGACCAACACTTCAATGCTAAACACGAAGGGTGTGCTGTCAGGGCAAGGATGCGTGCTCTGAGGAATGAAGGTGTTGGAGCCGCACGAGAGGCCCGGGTGGCGGAGGCGCAGCGGGGTAACAGAGCCACCATCCGGTCTCTGGTAGACGAACAGGGGCGCGAATTGCTCGAGCCGGGCAAGATGTGCGAGGCGTTTCAGCGGCATTTTGACCGACTGTTCGGGAGGAGTGGCGAGCGAGAAGGCAGGGTGGACTTTAGTGCCTACCTGCACAGCTTGCCACGACTCTCAGCAAGAGAGGCGGAGTGCTGCGAAGGGGTCATCACGGCGGAGGAGGTGAGGGGACGCGATGGCGGGTTGCTCGACGGACAAATCTCCGGATTTGGATGGTCTGCCCTACGAGCTTTACAACTGTATGCCAGACTTGTTTGGAGAAGTCTTGGCGGCCGTGTACTGCAACTGGCAGCAGAACGGGAGCATTCCCGGTTTTGTGAGCCGAGGAGCGGTAACGCTGCTGAAGAAAGATCCAAACAAGGGGGACGCCATAGATAACTTTAGGCCCATCACTCTGCTCAATGCAGACATGAAAATTTTGGCCAAGGTGTTAGCCAAGCGGTTGGCGCTTGTCATCGAGAAACTGGTCGGCACGGGGCAGACGTGCGCCGTGCCGGGCCGGAGCATTCATGACAACCTCCATCTGATGCGCTACATCATAGAGAGGGTAGTTAAGGAACCTGGCATGGGTGGGGCCCTGATCAATTTGGATCAATCCAAAGCTTTCGATAGGGTAGACCATCGATACTTGGAGGCCGTCCTCGAAGCGGCCGGCTTCGGTCCCGTTTTCCGCGGCTGGATGGCTGCCTTGTACACAGGCATCCGTTCGGTTGTTCGCCTCAATGGACGTCTATCGGGACCCTTCGACATTGCACGTTCGGTTCGTCAGGGATGCCCCCTGTCGCCGCTCCTGTACGTATTGACTCTCGAGCCACTACTGCGGAAGCTGGCGACGCTGAGGGGCATCCCGCGAGAACTGGGGTGCGGGACGAACGTGTCGGCATACGCGGACGACGTCACCGTCATAGCGTCTAGCCACGAGCACATCGAGCTTGTCGGCGAGACGCTGAAAGACTACGAAGCGGTGACGGGAGCGAAAATCAACCGGGATAAGTCAGTGGGTTTGCTGCTCGGCACCTGGAGAAGCAAGCCCATACCGTCCGGCAGCGCCTCAGTAGTGGGACGCTGGACGGACGGTCCGGTCAAGTTGCTCGGAGTCTGGTTCGGTCCGGACCTGCAAACGGAGAAGAACTGGGACGAGATAACGAGTAGGGTGGCCACTCTCTGCGGGCAATGGTCCGAGAGGAAGCTGTCCCTAAAAGGTCGGGCGGAGGTGGCGAACGCGTACATCGCGTCCGTCATCGAACACCGCCTGACTGTCGTGCCTTGTCCCGATCGCGCCATCACCGAAATGGAGCGCATCCTCTTCCGCTTTTTGTGGAAAGGAAGCGTTCCGATGGTTAGGCGATCCGTTTGTTGCCAACACCCGCTGAAAGGAGGGCTGGGCATGCCGTGGTTGATGAAGCGCAGACATGCGCTGAGACTGCGACATCTCCGGCTCTACGTAGACGACGGTGAGCAGGTGTGGTCGCCGTTTGTGCGACGCGCTTTCCCGCAGCTCGTCTCCATGACCGAGCAGCAGTTGTGGATCAAAAAGAGGCCGAGGAATGGCGATGGCACCGTGAGTGTCGCGTTGCTCTGCAACAACTTTGCCGTCCCGGGTCGACCTTGAGCGGCTGCATCACAACGAAGTCATTCTATAGGGGATTAGTGGAGGGCAGGTACGACGACGATCTCGGGGTGAACCTGGGCGTCGACGAGGAATACCTGACCCGCCTGTTCAGGACGACTTTCGGGCCTGGACCTATGGACAACTTCCAGAGATCCCTTGCCTGGCAGTGTTACCGAGAGGCGCTACCCGTTCGGGATAAGCTCTATAGACACGGCTCGCGAAATGTGGGGCCGACCTGCCCGAGATGCGGTCAGAGCGATGAAACCGTTCTGCACGCACTCGTGCAGTGTCCAACCATTTCGGAGCTGTGGGCTTATGTCGAACGACTGCTGTCGCGTGTGGGACGAGTCGGTTTATCAACCGAGTCTATCGTCAATATCGTCACGCCTCCTTCCTTTAAACGGGAAGGAAGCGCTGTATTTATCGTACTTGTGGCTATGGCCAAAGAATGCATCTGATGGACGCGTCTGAAAGGATTAGAGACAAATACTTTCCTCTCTGGTCAATCTCTCATCAACTTTTTCAAGTATCACTTGAAAAGGAAGGTGAGAGTAGAGAGGCAAGTGTTGTCTAGCAAATGTTTCGAAAAAAGATGGATACATGTAGCAAGAATGGCACGTATAAATGACGAAGCCACCTTGACCATGATTCTATAAAACGTTTTAAAATTTTGTAAACAGAGAGTTACTTACGTTTCTTGCTTAAATAAAAGAAATTTTATTTAACAAACTGTGACGCTAAAGACCGAGGTTACCGTGGTCTTTTCGTAGGTTTTTCTTTCCACGGATAACCTCCCCATTTATTGGGAATTTTTTGTATTATTTCGTATTTTTTGTAAATACCCCAAACGTTTTGCGATGTTTTTTTTTCATCGTTGTCCCCACTTTTGTTTTTTTTTCTGCTTTGTTTTCGACCCCCTCGAAAAGAAAAACTCTACATTTGTATTTTGTACCCTCTGTGTTGAGCCCTGTGTGGCTAATAAAGAAACCTATCTATCTATCTATCTATCTATCTATCTATCTATCTATCTATCTGTCTGTCGGTCTGTCTCTCTATCTGTCTGTCTGTCTATTTGTGTGTCTATCTAGAATATGCATGCATGTGTGCATATACATGCACATGAAATATACGTTTTGTAGAAAATATTTTTTATCTAACACAGCTACACACTACACTACATACATACACATATGTGTGTGCGTATATATGTGTGTGTGTGAGTTTATGTGTGTGTGTGAGTGAAGTTAAGTGTGTGTGTGTGTGTGTGTAGTTATTAGATAATTATATTTTCTGTACAACATAAAATAAGTACATAGGTACATACAGAGCTACACACGCAAGCACTTACATACATATGAACAACGTGTGTGTGTTTTCCATAGATCTAAAACTTTTCTCAAAGAAAGCTGGAAGTTTCGTCAATAGTGGACTTACACTCTGAGGAGTTTATATACATACACACACACACACACACACACACACACACACACACACACACACACATATATATATATATATATATATATATATATATGTATATATATACGTATATATATGCGATAATATACGCAGCTTTAGACGCGTTTTGTCACTACACAGTAATTTCCCTTTGTTTTTAACGGTCATTTTTCACAGGAATTTTCAGTTGGCCGGATAACTGAAGTGATGTTTGCGTCGGCTCCCACCCTGGCATCCGAAACTCGGAGTTTTATCATGGCTACTGAATAAGTGTCACATATTTTTACAGATATATATATATATATATATATATATATATATATATATATATATATATATATATATATATATATATATATATAATATGTATGTATATATGATAGTACCCATCTTGAAGTCGATGTATTTGACAAGAACCACGTGGGACCCACAGCATTGTGCGATGATGCATGCAGTATGAAGATTTATCCTATAGAACATCTTCGTATCTGAGAGCCAGCCTGTTCTTCCCCAAGGTTGTCATTGATCTCTGTCTTCAGTGACAAAGGATGATCGCGAAGATTACCTTAGCTAGTAAAGCAATTGCCGAGGCAGTCAGCCTGATCGTCTTCATTATATTATATCAGTTTGAACAATTGAGCTGTTTCATTATGATATCTTATGCTTGCTTCAGGAGATCTGCACAGATCTCATCCATTTCTGTTGTTGCTTTGTAATGTTTTTAAGTAGCAGATGACTAGCAACTTCAGGACTTGTGATATCGCTCAGCCGATGATCGATGACGGTTGGCTATCTTTCAAATTACTTGAAGGCTAAGCTGAGAGGAGGCTAGTTGAGAGGATGTTGCAGGTGTGCTCAAACCAATATTTAGAGAAAACTCGACCTCTGTTCCAGACTGTTCCCTTGGATTCCGCTCAGTACTTAGAACATTTCGTTGTACCACCACATGTCCTCTTCGACCCAAAACTCTAGTCATGTTCTTGTTTCATCTTGACAGTTTTTCTTAACCTCTGGAGGTTTGCACTCCTCGTTCAATTCTGATCATTGATTTCTGGTATGTTTTGATTCGATCTCTTTTCTTCACTCTCCGTTTTGCAAGCGATTACTTCAGATCAAAGCAGGTAATCTTTCCATCAAATCCCCTATCTTCGTACAATGCCAGCTTTATCTGTTAACTGTAAATTTGAAACCATGGAGCATTAATTTTGACTGCCCTTAACATAGATCAGAAGGCTGTACAATCGAATTTCGCTTGCATAAAATCTCAGATTAAGCATTATATTTATCATGACCAAAGTAAATTTATTAGCTAAATGTTAAAATATCCAAGCTGGGAAAGTTAGGTTTTAGATTTAGATTCTCTCAGCAATAAATGCCATTTTAAAAATATTTCAGTACTTAATGAAATAATATACATATTTGGAATTAAGGAAATATAAGACACATAATACATTAAATTCAAAATGGTCCATTATCTTTTCATGTTAAAGAAATATATTTGGTATACCATTTAAAACTGATCTGCTACATCAATATTTCGTTCACCTTAGAATTATTTGAGTTCAAGTTGCTACAATACATCCTGCTATTTTAAGAAAGCTATCCAATACAATTGGAAGTGTTTGATTGAAGGAAATTAGATATGTTTTTATTCTTTGTAATTTTATCTCCTTGCTATTTTTGTTCCTTTAACATTTCAAAATTATCTCAATTAGTCAATCGAAATATTTTGAAAAGAAATCGATCCTTTGGATTTCTTTATCAGGAAATGCCCTTACACATTTTTTCATGTACGTTTTCATGTGATTCCGTTACAATATAAAGTAAACATATTGGGATAGCGAAAAAATATAGTGAAACGGTTTTCCAAACAGGAAATGAAAGGGATTGTACAGAACAACCTTGTATTGTTGTATCTATGGAAACTGAGAAGTATTAATGGCCTTTATTTTATTATGCAAATGTTTGTGTATAATTTATTTCAACTTTGATAACAATACAACGTACATAAAAAAATTGCTACACCTTAGATTACACATGTTAAACTACAATGTATGTAGATACATATGCTGATATTACAATATCACCATGCGTATCTGCATACATATATAGTCGTGATTATTTTGTAATATGGGGAGATGTATGCAATTATGTTATACTGGAAAGGCACATATGATTGTATTGTATGTAAAGAATTGTCCTGTGCTCTCTATTAGTTAAGTATCATAAATTTTGTGCATGATGTTTTCTGTAATTTGCATAGTTTACGTTGTTGTGTTTTAAAACAATTATATCTCTGCCCGATATATTATTCCGTGACAGCTATTATTCAGTAGACATGATTTAGATAATAAGTTGTGACTATGATGTCAATTAATTTTATTTGTATTGTACAATACATTAACTATTCTGTGGTGTGTATGCTTCAGAGTGAATTACTTATTTGTTCGTTATTTAATGTGAATTTTATTCCGTGGTGTCGTTTAGAATATTTACATATAGTTCAGTGTGATATATTGTCATGTCTTTGTGGACAAATTTAGATGAAGGTCAGTGTATTGTATGTATAAACAAAATGTATTCGCCTACTGTTAACTAAATTTCAAGTACTGGCCCTAATTCAAAGGAAAAGTGTAAAACACTTTCATCTTATGAAACAATAAAAACCAATATGTTTAAAATTTGCACCTGGCTATGTCAATGGTTCATGATACTTTTTGTTATCCCATGATATATACTCTGGTAATACAAGAATCGCATATGTCATAAAAATACAACGTTTAGTTGTAAAACTACTCTCTCTTTCCCCTTCTATCTCTCTCCTTCCCTTTCTCTCTCTCTCTCTCTCTTTCTCTCTCTCTTTCTCTTTGTCTTGCTCTCTCTCTCTCTCTCTCTCTCTCTCTCTCTCTGTGTCTTGCTCTCTCTCTCTCTCTCTCTGTGTCTTGCTCTCTCTCTCTCTCTCTTTCTCTCTCTCTCAGTCTCTTACTCTTACTTTCACCTTCTCTATCTTGCTTTCTATACTAACCATTCTTTCTTGATTCGTTGCGTTGCATTATCGTACAATTTTATGCATGATGTACTTCAAAGCACTGTTCACAGAAAGGTACAAACTCTTACAATTTACGCATGTTTGGTTTGCTTTAGCGTTCCACTTTTGCATTAGGTATTCCTGTTGTTTTATAGCAGTAAACTGCGATTGTTCTACAATACACTCCTTATAGCTAAACCAATACTGACAAGCCATAAATTCATAATGGCATTAATATAAATTTTATATATGTACATTGATCTATAACATGACGTAGCTTAGAGATATACTATAGAAGTTTATTAACTTCATATTTGAAACGATATGAACTTTTGAAATATTCACTTACCTTGTAAATGGTTTGTCACAACTATAATGTATAAGAATGAGAACAAACAATTATTAAGCTAGTTAAGAGTAATAGGTCAGTATTAAAACTGTAATATACTGCATTTCTGCGTAAGGCATTTCAAAGAATCCATAACGACACTTTACCTTAGTGACATCAAACTTATAAGAAATACGTATAAGAGCTAATCTATGCATCTATTTACATAACTTTATTGGTCTCGTTCTGGTTTGTCTTGTGTCTCTCTCTTTCTAAATCAGTGTCATTTGCTCCTCTTATTTATTAGAGTAAAACTTACAGAGAGACAGACACAAATTCATATATACATACACACACTCACACACACTTATACATATATGCATACTATCATCCCCGATAACCGTGTGACAATTCGGTTCGATAGCAATACGGCTGTTGAACTCCATACCATCAGCCATAATAATACAAGTAGTGATAACAATATTATCAGTAGTGATGCTATGAATAATAATAATAATAATAATAATAATAATAATAATAATAATAATAATGGATAAGTAGACAATGAGCATATGCCAGAAAATATGGAGAAAATGGAACTGAAAATATGAAACACTGGAATACTGAATCGATTGGAAGAAAAGAAAAACTTAGGAAAGTCAACATCAGACGTGGTTTATTTTAAGGTGATAACGTATCTTGAAATAGAGAAAGGGCATGATCAGATAAGTCATCTTCTTTCTATGGATGATATAAAGTTTTATGCGAAAAATGCGAAGCGGGCTGAAAGTCTTGTACATACTGTTCGCATTTTCTCAAATGAAGTAGAACTGAAATTTGGGGTAATCAGATATTGAGTTGGAATAGTAGATTAGACAAAAAGTGAGATACAGAAACTTGATAGAAAAACTAGAAAGCTGTTCACTATGTATGGAACCCATTGTCCAAAAGCTGACAATAATTGGTTGTACTTGAAGAGAGACCAGGATGGAAGAATGTGTACAAAATGGACATAAAAGGCCTATTAGAATATTTACAGCACAGAGAAATTACTAAAGGCAGTTAGTAAAGAACATGTGCTAAGGTGTAGAATAGGGCAAAAGGACGAGATTGGAATAGAAAGAGAGTATGTAAAACATATTAAGGAAAAACTTTGGTACGATCAGTTTTAGAAAGCCACTAAGGATTATAGGGAACAAAACCCTGGACTTGGTTGAAACAGGGCAACCGAGAAAAGATGCAAAGAGCTTTATTATAGCTGCTCAAGGCAAAGCGTTAAAAGTAAATAACTTGAGAAAATACGGGCATGGGCAAATGGTGTCGGCAAAATTAAAGAATATATGGAATTTAAGGATGAAACAATGACAAACACTGTTGTAGAAAGTCGGAAGATGGCTCAGGGGGATTATAAGAAATGGAGATATGAGTAAGATGTGAATGTTTTACACTTGAAGCTTTGTCAGAAATGAGGATCTGCAACTGGAAGTACTTGGTATAATCGGGTTGAAAGCGTGCTTGACTCGGAGAAATGCAAGATTTTATAGGCTTTTCGTATCAAAACGGAAGAGATTGAAAATAATAAACCAGATATAGCAATAATATACAAGGAAAAGCGGAATTGCTTACTGATTTGATTAATTTCCTTTTGATTTTCGGATCGTAAAGAATGAAAATGAAAGATTAATAAAATACAATCACTCAAAATTTGAAAGAGAATTCGGAATATGAAAACTGTAACGTTGTGTCTGTAAGAATCGATGCATTAGGTACTGTGAGTAATGAAATACACAAATGGTTAATAGAGATTGAAATGGAAAGTCCTGAACAACTTCTACAGAAAGTTTGCCTCTTAAGAGCAGAAAAGATTATTAGAAGTGTTTTGAGCACGTGAAAGATTCTTAAGGTTACAGATACTTCTGCCAGCTCACCGCCTTAATAATAATAATAATAATAATAATAATAATAATAATAATAATAATAATAATAATAATAATAATAATAATAATAATAATAATAATAATAAGAGAAATTAAGGCCAATAGACCAGATATAGTTGTCAAAGGTCATGAAGGAAAAAAATGCTTTCTAATTGATGTATCAATACCAGCAGATGACAACGTTTCCCTAAAAGAAATGGAGAAACTTTCAAAATACAAAGACCTGGAAATATAGGTATAATAATTTTTTTTTGTTTTTGCACGTACCTGTTGTGTGCGTCACACTTACTTGAATGAAGTGGCAAAGCGAGAGAAAGGAGGACAGAGGGGAAGTAAGATACAGAGAGAGTGAGAGAGAACGATATAGTGAAAGAGTGAGAGAGAAAGATATAGTGAGAGAGTGAGAGAGAAAGATATAGTGAGCGAGTGAGAGAGAAAGAGAGAGAGAGTGAAAGAGACACTGAGTGGTGACAGCGTTCGTTTTGTGCTTTTAAATCTTTCGGAGAGGAAGTAAGAAAGAAAGAAAGAGAGTGAGAGAGGGAGAGAGAAAGAGAGAGAGAGAGAGTCAAAGAGACAGTGAGTGGTGACGGCACTCGTCTTGTGTTTTTAAACGTTTATCACATCGCAGGAGAAGTGGATGAATAGATACATATACACACTGTTAAATCAAAAGTGGGAGTGAAGAGGGAACAAAGGAAGTAAAAGAGAAAGAAAGTGAGAGACACAGCAGATGCATAAATCCAAAGAAAGGTTTATACATAGATATATACACACAGCAAATATTGTTAATTTCACGTTTCATTACCATACGACGATAAAATTAACTCACTCCTCAGGCATGCATAACATTAACGTAGCTCTCAGGGAGATTCAGCCTCACACAGAATATGACAAGGCTTGCCCCTTTGAATTACAGCTACAACTCGAATATGAATGTATTTGTGTGTATAGTTTGGGTTACTTAAAAAAACATGTTTGCAATAATAAGTGTCACGTGGTGGAAATAAGCGCAATTACCAAACTTTCATTCATAAATCCATTTATTATTTCGATCTTTTGCATTTCAATTTGTACAGTAAGGTTCTTTGAATATGCACGATATATCTCAAAGTTAAATAGTAATTCCGTTTACGTTTGTGTAACTGAGATATTTTGGTTGTATTATATGGTCATCGGTGTTACACTACTTTCTATATTCTGTAACTGTCACAATATACTTTTCTAGGCTTGAATTTTTGTTGGGAGGGGGCTAGTTGATTAGATCGACCCCAATACACAGCTGATACTTAATTTATCGACCTCGAAAGGATAAAAGGCAAAGTTGATCTCGGCAGAATTTGAACTCAGAACGTAAAGAAGACAGATGGTCATAATATACAAACATTTCTCAAGGCACCAGTACAGTGTTAACAGATGCTCACATTTTTTATGTTTTCCGTGAATTTTTCACGGGTCCAGCTAGTAATTATAATTATAACACTTGTACATCTAGTCGTAACGAGGGTGATGCAAGTGCTATTAACATACTTAACACAAAGAGTAACTCTAGTCGTACTAACTATATACAACATAATCATATTCTAAATAGCCATCCTTGTAATAACTTTCATCATTGAAGTTATGTAACTGTAAAAATAAATTTCTGAGCCCTCTTAATAATAGGTGTCTGGAAAAAAATATTGTTTATAGATGTAATATTCATGCTAACCAGAATACATTTACCTATATTGGTATTACTTCTTACACCTTCAAACGAAGATGACATACTATAATCACGACTTTAGAAAAACAGATAAGGTTAAAACATGACTATGAAAATTTGGAAGTTAAACGCTTTCTACTCCCGTATTACCTAAAATATTAAGAAAATGCTAGATCTTATATTAACGATAGGTATGGTTGTAGTTTCTGCTGCATGGAAAATCTTAAAACGTTCAGGTGAAGTTATTAACGAATCAGATTAACTCGGGATTAAATGCCTGCATTCCATTAGAAAAACCTCTTTCTACTTAAAACCTATTATCTAGTCCAATTCCAGTTACTGTGCTATTATTTCAAATCTTACGCAATAAATATTCATATTTGACAATTAATATCTTGTCTCACATCTAATAGCTTACGTAAACCATTATTTCCCTAGTAACTATGAATAATCTAAATACTGAGGTCTTGCCGCAGCTCATATATTGTAACGGACTCTTTAGTTTGATTCAAGTATTGGATATCTTCATTACAACAGAATCATGCACACCCAGTGGCTGGATATACAACTCTTTACTATAATGTGTACTCCTTTTAGATCAATCATTACCTTACAGTAAATACTAAACGCTAAATATTAAATATTTAATATCAAATATATTAATTTCTGTATTCAAGATGTTTATAACTTGCTAAGCTTTTATCATCACTATTTTATTTGGTTTGTCTTCATTATTACTTTTCGAACGATCAGAACATGATATCATCCTCGTGTTGTTCACTAAAAGGACGCTTCATTCTGTATACTTCCTCTTTTTTCTCGTCCTCTCTTCTTCCATCTCTTATACTTGCCATTCCTTCTCTCTATATATATGGCATTTATCCTGTTTTTGAATGTTTCTTTTCTATCCTTGTCGGCTTCATTTGTATATTTGTTATTCTTTATTTTTTTTTTTATCTAAAATCAGTAGTGCAGATTTTACTGTTCTAAGATTGCGTGTATATATATATATATATATATATATATATATATATATATATATATATAAGAATTTAAGGATTGGAGAAAACGCATGTTATAATTGCATACTTTATTCCTACATATGTTTCAAAGGATTACAACCTGTGTGATCCATAGGGATCTTTGATATTAAAATTGTAACCTTCTCATCAGGGAAAGCATGGGAATCATTTTAAACGTAAGACATTATGACCGATTATGAAAACAATAGATGGATAAGGTTATGACTTGATTCATTTGAAAAAAACCGTTAGAGAATTGGACGCTGCCGGATAGTGGGTTGGACAACACATACCAATCAATGTGTAAGAGCGTACATGTATACATACATACACAGACACACACATATATATACATGCATACTGATACACACACACACATATATACATGCATATATGCGCATATACACATACATACATGTGCACCCGTATATACATATGTATATACGGGTTCACATGTGTATGTATGCATACATGCGCATATATGCATGTATATGTGTGTGTGTGTGTGTGTATCAGTATGCATGTATATGTGTGTGTTTGTGTATGTGTATTTATGTATGCATGTACGCTCTTACAAATTGATTGGTATGTGTTGTCCAACCCACTATCCGGCAGCGTCCAATTCTCTAACGGTTTTTTTTCAAATGAATCAAGTCATAACCTTATCCATCTATTGTTTTCATAATCGGTCATAATGTCTTACGTTTAAGATGATTCCCATGCTTTCCCTGATGAGAAGGTTACAATTTTAATATCAAAGATCCCTATGGATCACACAGGTTGTAATCCTTTGAAACATATGTAGGAATAAAGTATGCAATTATAACATGCGTTTTCTCCAATCCTTAAATTCTTAAATATACTCACTAACGTGGACATTCAATGTGCTAGAAATAGATCACATCTTGTGTCTACTAAGACCTAAATTGTTCTCAAAACGAAATTTAGTGGAATATCAAAGCGTAAGCGGTTCTGAGGATTGTGGTTACATTACGGATCAGGCTGAAGAGAAACAGACAGTCGGTAAGATTGTTAATTTCGAAACCGTCCCTGTTTTAATAATGATTTTTTTCGGTAATTTTAAATATCTTGCCCGCTTACGCTTTGGTATTTCACTAAATTTCGTTTTGAGAACAATTTAGGTCTTAGTAGACACAAGATGTGATCTATTTCTAGCACATTGAATGTCCACATTAGTGGTCAACGTTATATATACAAATATACTTTAATCCCCTGAGATTGCAGATATTGTTTCTGAATGTCTTTGATTCTTTAAATGTGCTAGCTTCCTGGTAATTAATCGATATTAATTAATATATGATTTTTTACCCTATGTTTTAATGTATTAACCATAACCAAGTTCTCAAACTGGATATATGCGACGCAGTAAATATTTTCTGCAGACATATTCCTGGAATTAGCGCGCCAAAACGAAGACTTTTGAATTTTACCATTAAGGTGTAATTAACAGAACCACATACACGTGCACCTATGACGGTGGGCAACTTTGTATAGGGTTCTGAGGATTATGGTTACATTACAGATCAGGCTGAAGAGAAACAGACAGTCGGTAAGATTGTTAATTTCGAAACCGGTCCCTGTTTTAATAATGATTTTTTTCGGAAATTTTAAATGTCTTGCCCGCTTACGCTTTGGTATTCCGCTAAATTTCGTTTTGAGAACAATTTAGGTCTTAGTAGACACAAGATGTGATCTATTTCTAGCACATTGAATGTCCACGTTAGTGGTCAACGTTATATATAAAAATATATATATATATATGTATGTGTGTGTGAATGTAAATATGTATATATAAATGAAGTAAAATAAATTAATGGTTGCTTCTGAGCCTCTCCATAAATGAATATAGATCATAATGCATTCCTCGACGCCAGTTTTTTGTATAAAACTGTTACTTCGTATATTGTAAAGTTTATAACTTTAAATTATAATTTCATTCCCTTTTTGCTTGGTACTATTGTTATTCATTTTCATGACGCCCAATTGACTGGGCCAATTGATTGACATATGTATTATTTATTTCATAAAGCAGTGTCTTTGACTATAACGTCCCTTGTTTGTGAATCAATTACTTACTCAACAATTCGTTATATGACTGTTGTTTTAAATATTGCCTGATGAGCGTGAGATGTTCATAATATTTGACGTAATCCAAAATATTAGATTGTTCTCACAATAAATAAAATTTCTTAGTGAAACAATTGTTGTTTGTTCGGTTATTACTATTTCTCGCCTCACTAACGAACCTATTATTCGTCTAATTGCGGTTACCCAACTATAGGGTCCGGTCTTCATCGATGTTTTCTGCGTTGATAATGGATTCAACTCTCTACTCTATGCGATTCTCTAGCTAATCAGTGGTTTACTACACGTTCATGTACCTCGGTTCTTTATAAATACTATATAACCACAATATGTGTGTATTAGTGTGTATGTATGCGTATATGATTCAAGCGTGATACATGATTTTCCATCTGTTATTTTAACTAGTATAATAGTTTATGTATCTCTTCTCTTGAAGCAGTCAGTTAATCTTTTCATCATATGAGAATTATTCGAATGGACATTTCCAGATTTCATCCTTAGAAAGCGAAACTATGAGTTTAAACGAAATTATCCGGACGATATTAGCGTTACGATAAATATGGATACCTTCATTGTGATTCGGATCTTCGTCATAATCGGTTTATATTTTTAATCAAATAGTACATGATTGAATGCTATATATTTACTGGTTACAGTGATATTAGCTACACACACACACACACACAAACACACATGACTGTATGTATGTGTGTATGCATATATAAAATCAAACTTTTGGTTAATTATCTAATCCTTTCCAGAACATCGCTTGTTTTCATAATTCATTGCGAAATCAATTAATATTGTAGCTTTAATATTATTATACTGGGTTATTTTGTTCCAAAACATCGACCGAATCCAAAATTCTGCATCACAAGTGTCATTATAAAAATTAATAGGACCCATGTTATCTTTGAAAAACCAATACATATTATGAAACAAATACCATAACTGTACAAATGAAAATAACTTATAAGAGTAAATGAAGTGAAAAATAAATTATCATTTGTTATTTGACAGGTCTTTTACAGATTATTTATTTGATTGGCCTCTGTCCAACGAGTACACGAGCTATGGCATTAAAATTTAATGTTTATAGAATAAACAGATGTTATTATATGATAAATAATTCAATATGCAAAATGAAAAGCGTAATAAATTAGATAATTTTAAAATCAACTATTTAATTAACTCGTGTTTAGCATGAAATTTTTCTGATATATCGTTGTTAGTTGTTTTCGGTTTGATGTATATCAATGAAAGCAAATGATTTTAGGCTTTTGTGCTGAAACACACGAGTCACATAATTAATTTTTAAAATGCTTCTTACAATTTGAAGAATACATATTAATTATATACCCGCAAATAAAACAAAAAATCATGCACTATCTCACTTGTGTTTAGCAGCCTACATCATGGGAACAAGTTGATAGATGAGAACAACAGAAGTCATGTTTACTAAAATTTTTACAGGAAATTCTTTCTTCCTCAGGAGGATCATTTGCATCTTCTCCTATTGAAGATGTCACATCAGAAATAGATGGTTCTTGGATGATGTTTTTAAAGAAATTTTCTAGAATGCATTATCACGGTTTATTCTTCTCGACACCTCAAAAAGTATTACAATACTTTATCAGAAAAAATAATTCATACTTTATCAGAAGAATAATTCACATTTTCTCCGATATAAATATGCGCTCTCACAATGTCTGTGATATTATACCAGTATCAAAAATACCTGCTAAAGTTATATGAAAATCTTTTGTTTTGATCCTTCGCCTCCTCATTTTAAGAGTTCTTTCATTGATTTAAGAGCTCAACTTTCTCCCAATTGAGCTCGCCATATGGCCAATGTAAGGCTCTCTTTAATACTTCTCAAAATCCACAGAACTACCCTAGCAGAAAATTTCCTATAGGAACTATCCCAAGCACGTTAAAATCTGTTCAAGAGATATAAAGCCAAGATGGTCTCAGGGTGTTGATACTTTTTATATGGCTATCTTTTGTCATGAGCACTATTTTTTGTGCTATTAAAAATTATCTTTTGTATTTCTGTTATTGGTGCTCAGTGTTGAATTATTATTGTGTTGTTTATCTTAAAATTGAAAGAATGTGATTGTATCCTAACATTTAGGTCATTTTTGTTGTTGGCATTCATGGTTCTCTATGTTTGAAGGTTGTGAATATGAGAGATTCGTTTGAGATATCTAACAGATCGATAGATCAAACCGAAGTTCTACAATGATGAAAATATAACCGAAAATATTATATTCCAGAGTAATAATAATGATAATAATAATAATAATAATAATAATAATAATAATAATAATAATAATAATAATAATAATAATAATAATAATGATCTTTGTACTGTGTATGATACCACTAACACTGATTCTGAAGAAAGGCTGGGTATGTATTCAAAAGCCGCCAACAAAATGTCAACCACTTATTATTCATGGATGACCTCAAACTTTATGGTAAAGGTGAATTCCAAGTCAGTTCCCTCGTTGATATGTCGGAATTATAAAATGAAAACCGCTTACAGATGGTATAAATACCATCCTGAAGCTGTGACTGAGGGCGAAAATGTATCGATTCTCTGCGACTTCCCCGTACATACCGACAAAACTATAAAGCTAATAAACCGGATATTATTATAAAAGATCAAAGAAGATGTGTTTATTAATTGACATGAGTATTCCTTGCGATCATAATATAGCGGCGGAAGAATTTGACAAGATCAGTAAATATAAAAACTTGCTAATAGAAGATGAAAAAATATGGCATCTCAAGGCGACTACCGTACCAGTAGGATCTCTAGGAATGATAAGAAAAGGTACTGAAACCTATTTGAAAATGATACCAGGCTTACCATCCCTACAGGAAGTGCAAAAAATCGTGTTAACTGGAACGACTCATGTACTGAGAAGAGCATTATCGCTGTGAAAATAACATCCATTCATGAATTTATTTATTTATTAATTTTTTTCAATACATATTTTACCTGTAAATTTGCGCGTGTAAAGTGGGAATGCATACAATGAACTTCTCTACCCTAGGTGTACGGAAAACACTCGGCGAGAAATGGAAGAAAATTTGAAGAAAAGAAGAAAAAAAACAATGACATAATAATAATAATAATAATAATAATGATAATAATAATAATAATAATAATAATAATAATGATAATAATAATGATAATAATAATAATAATAATAATAATTATAATAATAATAATAATAATGATAATAATAGTAATAAAGACTAAAACAATACCTATTGTCATAGGTGCCCTGGGAATGACAGCGAAACGGGCTGATTACTACCTAGCTCAGATACCAGGAAACCCCAAAATGGCGGAAGTTCAAAAGATAGTGCTCATGGGAACTGCCCATATCATACGTAAAATACTGTCTATGTGATCTCAAATTTTAAAACAAATACAATCCAAATATATGGTACCCTAGGCATAACACCTACATGAACTAACTTGTCTCTTGAGGTCTCTGGGTGAGACTTGGACCAAACTTGTACAAATGCAAAGCAAAATTCAAACATAAAATAATAATAATAATAATAATAATAATAACAAAAAAAAATAAATAATAATAATAATAATAATAATAATCCTTTCTATTATAGGCACAAGGCTTGAAATTCGAGGGAGGGGATAGTCGATTACATCGAACCCAGTACTCAACTGGTACTTAATTTATTAACCCCAACAGGATGAAAGGTAAATTCGACATCGGCCGAATTTGAACTCAGAAATACCCGTAGCGACGGGCGAAATACTGCTAAGTATTTCATCCAGCGTGCTAACGATTCTGCCAGCTCTAAGAACCACAAAGTTGTGTGTGTGTGTGTGTGTGTGTGTGTGTGTGTGTGTGTGTGTGTGTGTGTGTGTGTGTGTGTGTGTGTGTGTGTGTGTGTGCTATTGTGTTTGTGGGGGGTGTAGTGTGGGTTTTGCATGTGAACAGGTTTAACGTAAAAAATTCATTTTGAACATTGTATAATCTTCTATATGGAGGAGACTTTCGAGGGCTGCTCATGAAAAATTCCCCATAAAACCACGGGTGCCTTGACTTCCAGGGCAGGTGTCTTTCCTCATTTCCACTTCTCCGATAACAGGTGTAAGCTCAGGAAAGGTTTATTAACTTTCACCATTTTCGCCACTTTTATCCACTTTTCATCAAAAGGGCTACAAGGCAACCCTCCCTCTCCACCTTATTTTCCTCAACTAAAACTTGAAGAAGTTGATGAGGAATTGGCTAAAAGGTGGCATAATAACGTAGCTAAGTATCTTCATTGGAGATTGTATAAGAGGGTATGGCCTTGATAGAGCATTGAAATGCTATGAACATAACCCAGAAATCGTTATCAATAATAATGAGCGTAAGATGTGGGATTTTAAAATCTAGTATGATTTAGTAACTGGTGCTCAGAGACCAGACATTGTTGTAGTTCATAAAATGATGACGTAAATCAACATTTCAGATATTGCCATGTCTGGAGATGTACGAATATGTGATAAAATAGTGGAAAGGATTTAAAATTACAACACACTGAAAGATAAGACTGCACGAATGTGGGCAATGAAGAAAGTAACTGTAATACAAGGAGTTGTTAGGAAACTGGGAGCATTAACAACTAGGTTTGAGAAATTGTGATTGATTTGAAGGTAGAATATGCTTATGAAGCTGTTTTACTGGGGGCAGCGAGGATTTTGAGAGTGGTACTTGGATGTTAAGCATCGTTCAAAGAGATCCTCTGAGATACTTGAAAACACGTAGTTGTCCGCTCTTACAGAATCAGCCGGAGCAAGTGAAATCGAGAGCGCTGGGAAATGAAACAACAAAACCAATAATAGGAATAAAAATAATAATAATTGTAAACATATTACATCATTACCCACCAATACTCTATTATCACGTGTTATTTTACAGAAAATCTAGATAACTTACAATATTGAAGTGCATATCCATAAGCAGAAACCAATTCAATAAGTTATGTGTGTGTATATATGTGAGAACATCAATATGCATACAGAAACACATACATACATAAATACATTTAGATAAACATATGAATATATATATATATATATATATATATATATATATATATATATATATATATATATATATATATATATATATATATACATGATATATACATATACACATGTTTAGATGCGTGTGAGCGTGTATTTGTGTATGTTTGTGTGTATTTATGTACGTATTCTTCATACTGTACTTCATGAGGTTTTTGAATTATTTGAAAAAAGAGGTATCTTTATCAATAGACATAAATATTTAGCTTTATTTCGGAAAGTAAAGATTTGCCGTGTTTATTATCATATATAATATTTATTATAAAGCTATACCCTACATTTCAATGTATGCGTCTGTGACTTGTATGTAGATGTCTTGTACATCTGTGCGTAAAACTCAAGACTAGGATTATTATTCGGTTTCTGGAAATAGCATGTTGTTGCTGTATATATCGTAGATATGTAAAGCATATCGCCCCAGTGGGATTCGAAGTCATTGTATAGTTTTACAAAATAAAATAGTAAACCTGTACAAATTGAAAAATTGTAAGAAAAATAAACATATTTAATACAGTGCTCAACTTTTCTATACCAACATTCGTATAACTATTATTGGTACCATTTGAATTTAACCATTAACAAAGTATAATGTCTTGATAAAATATGTAGTTAGCAATGAGTTTTACGAAAAAGTCCCTTTCATATTATATCATTCATATTCAGCTGTTAATTTTACTTGTTAATAAGGAATATACTTTAAACTTATACATTTATTTCCAACACATTAGCTACAAAAGCCCATTAGCTTATCAGCAAAACCACAAAGTCTCTTACATTTATTAATAATTTATATTCTCTCAAATAACTATCACGTGCTTTCAATTTTTGAAGACACTTGACATTTTGAATGAAATTTCGAAATTATTTCTGCGATTATGAAGCTGCCTTAAGAAAAACATCTGGCGCCAAATATATATACTTTTGTATAACAGGACTGAATTATATTTGGTTTGTAGATTTAGTTTTATATATATGAAATATATTATCTGTATAATAGTAGGTCTACTGCTATGAAAACTTTACATTTTTAATAGTAATAATAATGTTTATAATACAAGCATACTGCTACAAATTTTGATAAAATGTTATTGAAAAATTTACATTTTTAATAGGAATTATAACAGTTTGTTATATAGGTAGACGGCCACAAGATTTGAAAGAACGGTGCAGTCTATTTACTTGACAACGATATTCAGTGGTACCTATGTTATTCACGAGAGAAATGAGATTTACGTATAGAACGTAAAGGGACATAACTAAGTATAATATTTCCTTTATCGTTCTATCAAATCGGTAACTATCTATTGAAGGATAATAAATAGAAATTTACGTGAAATATAATAGATTCATTTTACGTCATAAGGGCAATTAATTGTATTTGTTGGTATAGAGAACGACTAACCACCATAATTAATCGCCCCAGTGTCCAGTCCGCAGCCGTAGATGTTCTCTTTATTCGTCTGTCACTATTATAAGGATCACTGCTGTGAGTTGGCTGTCATTGTACATCCTGTACTCAAGCACTCCAGATCCATTCATCTCTCAAACTGTCGTTACCTATCGTGCGCCATCCCCAGGTCCTGAAGTCACAAGTGTGCGCACGCGCGAGCACACCCACACACACGCACGTACACACACGCACGTACACAAACACGCACGTCCCCCCCCACACACACACACACGTATACATACAATACACGCACATATACATACAATACACGCACATATACATACAAACATACATAAAGAATATTACAGTCGAATAAAGAAAATTTGGATCTCGGAACTCTCTGCATTCAATAAGACAATGGCTCACAATGTGTTTGCAGTGCCAGTGCTCATACCAACATTTGGTTTGCTTGTTTGGACATTTGATGAGATTCGAGCCATTGATGTGAAAACCTGGAAAATACTATCAAGCACACATCATTTCCAAATCAACAGTGTCGTAGACCGCATCTACCTAAAACGAAAGCAGGGGATCAGAAGGTTAACATCGATCCAGAATGACTTTGAATGTCGTATCGCATCTCTTCGGCAACGTCTATTAACCACCAAATGTCGAAGTGCATCCCTTGACCAAGTTTGTATACATGAGACTGATAACGTCATAAAGCTTGGAAAGCAGCTCTTTGATCTGCATTCCTTGTCTGATATCCATAAACACTTAACCAAAGTCGCACGACTCTACAACAATGTGTCATCAGATGAAAAGAAGAGCGTATATGAGCAGTAGATCATGCATGAATATATTAGTAGAAAGCTGCGAGATGATAGTAACATTGATCATGAAAGAAGTCTATCATGGACCAGCAACCCGATTACTACTTCCCAATTGGAAGCGCATGCGTTTGCAATCCAAGAACTGGAAATACCACCGAAATGCTTGATGCACAAAAGGGACATAGATGCAAGAATAGCTGAAAAATGTGAAAAACCATGCAGACTTTGTAGAGTTAACACCTGAGATATCACCCACATCATAAGCAGTTGTCCGAAAACGTCATCACGGTTTTATCTACCGATGAAACATGATGTTACGGTATAAACCCGAGGAGAAAGAAATACAAACCCACAGTTTGGTGGAAGCCATAGTCACTCATAATAAAAAGTAGTACTGGTGGAATTTCTCGGTGAAAACCTCAATAAAATGTAAACACAATAGACCTGGCATAATGATTCGGGATAGAGAGAAGAGAAACTGTATACAGTTATGTTTGGCAGCTGCTCAGTGGATGTTAACATAAAGCTAAAGATCAGCGAAAAAGAAAATACCTATGCCGAACTATTGAGAAATTTTCAGTTACTCTATACATATTACAAGTTCATATTTATACCTGTAATTATTGGGGCACTTGAATATGTAACAGACTGCCAAAATACAAATCTTGAGAAATTAGGCTTCTCAAAACCCAAAAGGAGAAAACTGATTCAAAGACTACAGATCCAATCCATAACTGGAACTGTAAAAAATCTGTAAAATTTTCCAGAAGTTTATCATTTAAATATATGTGAGCTTGTCTAGATATGCAACTATATGCATGAGAATACACACATAAAATATATAAATCTACACATACATACATACATACATACATACATACATACATACATACATGCCACGAACACCAGACGCAAGAATAGCTTGATTTTCAAAGCGTACGTATTGTGGATCAACCTGAAGGTATAATTAGTTAGTGTAAGATTGCACAAAAGTTAAGGATTCCACCTGCCACACTCAAAAGAGTAAGTCTACAATTCACAAAGAAAATGAGTTAGCAGCACCCACTTGAGGTCAACTTGCAACATCTGAAAGGTGCCTTCGGACTGTCAAGTGGATTGGTGAAAATAATTCCTGTTGTAAGTCAGGTGGTATTGTAGAAAAGAGGTTCTCAAACTTTTTGGGCCACGGCACTCATCGTGCCCACAAAATACTCTCAGCGCACCCACACCTATTTTTATGCATAAATAAATATTCTATATTTTACTAATTTATATATACTATGAATTATTTGATATTTGATATAATATTACATAATTTGTATACAATACTATATTATAAATTCATAGCGTCCCCCAATCCACTGCCTTCCTCCCAATGCCTCCTTTTTCTCTTTCCCCCCCGCACCCGCCTTAGATACCAGCGCCCACCTGTCTATCTGTCTGTCTCTCTTTCTCTCTGTCTCTTTATATATATATATATATATATATATATATATATATATATATATATATATATAAACAAATAGTAAATGAGTATATGCATATATAGTACAGGTATGTGCATACCGGCATCCACCTGTATGTATAGGTGCATATCTGGGTACAGGACATTGTAAACAAAACGTAGACGAGAAAACACACCAGCCACATAGAGAACATTCTACTTCATCAGCTACCCACATTTTAACACCGGCGTTTCGAAGAGCTTGGGCAGGACGCATCGTTAAAACGGCTTATCCCATGGACCGCAGATTAAATTTGCATACGCAAATTAAATCTTGCCATGGAGGAATGTAGTGGCGGACAAAAAACAAGACAGGAAAACAAACAGAAAAGGCTTTACGGCCAGACGAGAAAAATTATGTGTGTATGAACGCTGTGAGGCACGAACTTGAAAGGGACGAAGTAGTTCGCGTGTTTGCTCGGCGATAGCCAAGGAAGAAAAGGAATATTGACCGGAAGCATGTGACCATGCCGGTGTAAGAGGAAGAGAGAGAGTGGTAGAGGGAAAAACAAAGGGAGGAGGTAGAAGAATAGGTGAGCAACGAGAGGAAAAGAGAAAGAGAGGAAGTACGAGGGGGAAAAAAGAGATACGTAGTAGTAACACAGGAAGAACGAGAGGGGTAAAGCGAGATACGTAGTAGTAAAGAGGAAGAACGAGAGGGGGGAAAAAGATAGAGGAAGAGAAAGAGAAAGAGATAGAGTAGCGTCGGAAGATATAAATTTACGAAAACTACTTACAATTGGAGACGCTGCGTTCAGTCATGTAAAAACAAATAGTAAATGAGTATATGCATATATACGTACAGGTATGTGCATACCAACATCCACCTGTATGTATAGGTGCATATCTGGGTACAGGACATTGTAAACAAAACGTAGACGAGAAAACACACAAGCCATATATATATATATATATATATATATATATAGTTTTAGGGAAAATATATATATATGCATGTATGTATGTATGTATGTATGTATGTATGTATGTACGTATATATATATATATGTATGTATACCGTTACTTAAATGAAAGAATGCATCGTAAATAAATGACGACAGATAAAAATATATACGTATACAATCGGACGGGAGACAGACACTGAGGGTCCCTAATTCTCCATCAGCTATCAACCAATTAGTAATACTCACTTTTGCATCATTAATGTATATGTATACGTTTTTTTTTTATCTGTCGTTGTTTATTCACTATGCATTTTTTCATTCATTTTATATATATATATGGGGTTGAGCGTGTATGTGTGCGTGGTGAGGGTGTCTTTGCGCCTGTATCTGTCCCCGACTACTGCTTGACAACTGCTGCTTAGGTGATTATGTCTTCGTGACCTAACAGTTTTACAAAAGATATGGAAAGAATTAGTATCAGGCTTAAAAAAAAAAAAAATACTACTGGGGTCGGTTCATTCGACAAAATTCTTCAAGGCGGTGCCCCAGCATGAGCATAATCTAATGACGGAAACACGTAAAAGGTTAACGGTTAAAATAAAATGTATTGTTCAGTTGTTCAGTGGAAGTTAAAAACAAAGAAGAAAAGAAAACAGTAAGAATGCTTAATCTGTAATTTGAAGCTTATGTGATAGAACTCGTGAAAAATGCATCGTGTAATATTCGTGGTTGCATAAACAAATAAAGAAAATCAAATGAAAATGATATCAACCGAAATAAGTACCATTTTCCTACTTCACTTTCAGTAACTTAAAATAAAAAGCGTGAATCGACGCTAAAGGCATACGTTTGTATACACCATGCCTATATATTATACAACTATTCTGCATGTGCAAAAATAGAACACGTACATATCATTCACAAATATTTTAAAAGAAAATAAAGCTAATACAAAAACAATTTCGAACCACATACTACCAGCTAACTTAAGAAAAATGTTTATTTTTTCTCATTAAAAAAATATATTTTCATAACGAAAAGCAAAAAAGAAATTTAGAAGAGAGAATAAGAACTAAAGATACAAACAAATATGCAAGGGACGGGAATAAAAATATGAAAGCTAAAATATTGAAAATGTAAACCTCAAAGATAGACTTAAACGTTTGGATAATACAAAGTTATATGACAAGACAAAATTCTCAAATTAAATATTCATATAAAATTGATCAACAGAAATGAAAATATGAATAATAGACAATATGAGAAATGTTCAAATGTAATTTATGAGCTGATATGGTTTCTTATTGGTTGGGTCATCTATCACATAGACGGAGTGAAAGAGAGACATAAATGGGACCGGAATAACGATAGGCTGTCATTTTAATTGTTACTGTTCCTTCGATGGTGTATATGTGAGTTGATGTCTTAGCTATACATACACGCACACACACACACGCCCCCCCCACGCCCCCCCCCACGCCCCCCCCCACGCCCCCCCACACAGAAAGCTATATGTGTATGTGTATGTGTGCGGAGAGAGATACAGACAGACAGACAGACAGAAGTTCGTGCAACAAAGATCGAACTAAAACATTGGTTGAAGAAGCAGAAGAGTTACATGTCGAAGTTTTAATACCATTCTTGAATTCATTTGCAAAGTGTTCTTCCTTGAATAGAGTTATTGCAAATAAAAATAGGTTAGTGTACTCATAATTTCTTACGTGAAGCGTTTTGTAATTAATTATTTTATACATTTTCATGCAGCTGACGCAAATTACATTGTATGTAAGTGTGAGAATATGTGTTTGTATTCTGAGTATGTATGTATGCACGTCTGTCTGTCTGTATGTATGTATGGATGTATGTATGTTATTGTTTTGTTTTTAATTATTTAATTTTTTCCTTTCAAGGAGCTGGTTTCAAACAAAGATACAAAGCTTGATCATTGCAATATATATAACGAAAGCAATGTCACATTTTAAACCTGAGAAAAGTCTTACATGCTTTTACTGTTCCGCTTACACATTGTTTTTGTAATGTGCGAATCAGTTAGCTGATTTCTTTTTCTGAAAATCCAGGTTTAGCTATACTGACAGACATTTACTTACAAAACCATGTGCTTCAATTATCATTGGTATAAAGGTAAATTTGTAATCCGGATATAGAAGCTGGAAGTTTCGAAGCAGTTATCTATAGTCATCTTCTTTCTCTTTGATTTCCAAAAATGCATTTTCATCCGCAGAACATACCCGTTCTTGTCTGTCGCAGACAACACTATCTGGCCTCTTGTGCTCACACTTGACAGATGTTTTGATAAGGATGTTCCACCTGTATTCCTTTTGCTGATATTTGTGTAACTGTTCTATGACAGGGGGATTTTCTATATTTACTCCCGGACAGTCATTTTTCCTGATGACATTGTATATTGATTTTGCGACAATGCCGTGTCGTATAGGGAGGTAGTGGCATGATGACATTTTTGGGCTGCTGTTAATCACATGTGGGATATTTTCCAGAGAAATATGACATAAGCTACATTTTCGGTTGTATCTTGGAAATCCAGTTTCAGTTTCTCTTTTGTTGATCAGATATTTAGAACAATCTCCTGTCTTGGATTGTAAATGCATAGCCTTCGAAGTTTAATGTGACGTAACAGTCACAAGTCCAACAGAGACTTCGCTTTATGTGAATGTTACTGTCTTTTTCAAGTCTTCAGGAAACATACCCATCCATGGTCTTGTTTTGTGTGCTGAGCATTTCACCTCCAAGTCTTTTTTGGGGCATACTAGTCCAGATGATTTAGTGTCGTAAGCGAAATCATCAGGAAGTGAATGCTTCCTAACGATCTCGCTTCCAAAACATAGGATAGTTTTCTTCACATTTGAGCAATAAGTTAATGTATTTATTTTTGCTGCTGTTTTTCAGCAGGTGCCATCTGAGACAGACTATGTGTGTATGTATATATGTATGTATGTATGTATGTATGTACCCAAACAAAGCATCACATAAAGTATCTCTGTCCCACGCCTACGAAACTCATTTCAGCTGAACTGTTATACATACATACATACATACATACATACATACATACATACATACATACATACATGCATACTCCTACACAATACATATATGCACACAATACGTACACATATAGACAGGCATATGTATACACACACACACAGGTATACATATAATCTTGCCTCAGCTACATAAAAGTGCAGAAAATATTAAATTATAAAATGTTTGTATACATAATAACGGGAGAGACAAAATATGAAATCATCAATGAAAACAAAAAAAAACTGATAAACGGCAGCTATCTAACCTGTTACGCCCAAATTACACTGTTACTACTATCTTGCCACTGACGCCATTATAAGTCTAGTGAATTTGTATTCGTTTTGCTGAAAATCTGTAACCTGCAAGCTTAATGTTCACAAAAATACGATATGAAATACGACGGAGGATGTTAGTAAAGTATTTATCAGAGAACCAGTTTGGCGAGTGAAAATTGAGTCGGCCTAGAGGTCAAAATGTTAATGGTTCCTACTTCATTGACAACACTACATTATGACTATATCTTTGGCTAGCCAAGACTATTTAGTTGTAAATTAGTAACATTAATGTACTAACACGTGTTTTGTGAGACTGAAGTGTTAAGCATAAATCAGCCAATCGATTTCTAACAAATAACAGTTTATTCTACTAATTCATATAAAAATTGGTAAGTTCCCAACCAGTTCAATCTTTTTCTAGCATATAAAATTATAAGTGAAATTAGCAATTATCTATTCAGGTGAAAATGCTGTTGGAAATGTTTAGCCGTATACCAGCCTCTTTTTTTTGTGATTAGAAGAAAACATGGTAAATATTGCGATATTGTGAATACTATATGACGTGTATTTATAAGTCATTCAAAAAGTTATGACTTTAAAGATGATATAATTAAATACAGGCTAGAATATAATCTCGTCTGCAATCTAATCATGTATACAAAATTTTCGTTGACCGACTAAGATTAGTAATTTCACAATAATTACGATTGGTATCTTTAGAGACGAGTATACGTGCCTATTCTGTTTATCTTACGTAGAAAATATTCTATAGAAACATGTGATCTATAATGCTTTCCATGAAATCTCTTTCAAATTTATTTCTTCAAAAACGTCCATGCGTAAGTGTTCTTGAATATATTCCACTTAACAATTGAGACATTTATAGTTGCTTGATCAAAAACACTTGAGCAACATTAAGACTCCGGAATTAAAATAAATTGATTTTTATACCGGAAATTTGACAGGAAACCTGACAACATGTTAGCCAGCTTTTTATGTTGACCGAGAAGAATATGTTTCTTAAATAACGGAAAAAGTGGGTTACGGAGCCGGGGCTTTGGTGATGTCGATGGCAGAATGGTGCATGAGAGTAATGTCATTACTGCTGAAGGTATCATGATTCATGTGAAAGTAATTAGTAATACACAAGCTGAGTGTAGTGGTATCAAATATGTTGTGATTTGGAAGTGGAAACACATGGACACTGATATTATGAATGAGTGTTTTAAAAATACAGTTCTATATTTAAGAGATGAGAAATTATGTACATTATTTACAGTATTTACATTTGACGGATATTTGTCTTCTTGTTTGTTGTTACCACAACGTTTCGGCTGATATACACTACAGCCTTCATCAGGTGTCTTGAGGCAATTTTGAACCTGGGTATGATATTGATTTACCTGCATGTACTCCACCCCATGCAGCTGTGGTAGGTTATACAAAGGCGAAACATGTCACCCTCTCAAAATAAGGGTAGAGGAACATCGCAAAGCTGTGACACGAGGAGATATCGATAAATCGGGTATAGATGATCATGTATGGAAAAATGGAGACAACCTTCCCCTGTGGGATGAAGTTAAAATAATAGACAGAGAACACCACTGGAAAATACGAAAACTAAAAGAAGCAGCACATATGCTAAGACACAACAACCTCCAAAGCAGACCGAGTGCAGATATGAATAGCATATGTGAAACAGTATTAAGGAAAGATAGGAAAATATTAATTTTATAAGCCCTAAAATTCACTCCATAATTGGTCACAGACATATGGCGTAGGGGTTAAGAGCGCGGGCTACTAACCCCAAGATTCCGAGTTCGATTCTAGGCAGTGACCTGAATAATAATGATAATAATAATAATAACATCGAAAAATACCTTAAGAATGAGAGCCCAGGTTCGAAATTTCCTCAAGACACCTGATGACCTTGATCAAAAACATTTCAAATTAATACTAAGCCTTATATTGTCCCAAAACATTGGATCAAATGTAATCACAAGAATCACAGCGTGCAGTAAATGAGTTACACTGACTGTACCAGATGTCAGAGGAACCGAGCCCTAAACAGATGCAGTAGATCGTCTTTAGGATGACTTAATAAAGTATTTTGTAATCTTACTCCTTTTATTTTGTCTCATCTGCGTAACTACATGCAGGCTTCACCATGAATAATGCAATTTAGAATTAAAGACAATATACATATACATGGATTTACAGTACTGAACTAATTCTCAAGGTTGTAATTTGCTCGTCTTTACAAGAAGTACAAGGGATCATTTAAATAGTTGAATTGCTAAACTTCTTGATAAAAACATGCCCCTCTGAAAAACTGTAATGTGAAATAAAAAATTCCGACCTGGATAGAAATCAATCTTCACAACACAAACATTTTGCTACTATATACTGAGCTACAATGTGCAGCGCGTGACTTCTCAAGAAGAATTTTAAAACACCGAACCCTAAACAGGTCAAGTTATACATATTTTTATTATATCATCAATATCATATTAAACATCGTCATATCTATATATAAATATATATATAAATGTGTGTGTACGCACACACACGCACACATGCACACACACACATACAGTATTGTTATCATCATTATAATACATTTATAATATATCGTATATATATATATATATTATAAATATTATTATTATAGCATTATTATTATATTATGTTATATATGACACATTCACGCACACACAAAAACACGTTCGGATATTTAATTTAAATGCAACTTTTATAATTCTTCCGTGTAGAAATCTTCGTTTTCTGTTTTTTAGAATCGCAGGAATGTTTGTGTGCGTGCGCGCGGGGAGGGGGGGGGGCTTGTGATTGTGGTTGTGTGGCATATATATATATTTTTTCAAGGAGCTATATATATTCATATACAAACACATACATACATACATACATACATATATATATACATACACTAGCAAAGTATTTTAACACATTAAGTTTTATGAAACATGGCATGCAGATTTTCGAAATAAATGCTAGGTATAATAAATAATGTTTCAAGTATTTTTTTTAACCCAGTGCAAACATATTGAGCTTTTCTAACTTAATGATATTTTCCAGTAGTTCAGCTATGGATTGTGATCGATATGAATATATTATACCCTTTCTGTCATGTCTATTTTCAACAGTTTCTATAGCTGGTAATTAATCATCGTTACCACAAGTATTGACAGAGACACATTTTAAAATTTAAAGATATATATATATATATATATATATATATATATATATATATATATATATATGTGTGTGTGTGTGTGTGTGTGTGTGTGTGTGTGTGTGTCTATGTATGTACGCGTGAGTGTCTATATTCATATGTAATATTATATTGCATATGTATGCGTGTTTTGCATGTTGTAAGTTACAAATTTTTGTGTTATTTATATATATATAGTATATTAGAGAATATGTATAGATTATCTAAAAACTTATCATACGATGTATATATATATATATATATATATATATATATATATATATATATATATATATATATATGTGTATGCACATATATATATATATATATGATATATATTATTCTCATATACTTTATATATATTTTTATGTTCAAAATCTTTGTATTTCATATATTATACATATCGTTATAACATAATATATATAGATCATATAAAAAGTTACCAAACGATCTGTATAATATATATATATATATATATATATATATATATATATATATATATATATATATAAAACAAATGAAAGACAGAAAATGGAATATACGAGAATATAATGTTAATCACAAGAATTGTTTCGACACATCTAGCATTGACTCCTCTTGTGGGACAAACAAAAACTGGTTCATAAGTATCCGGTGGTACAGACGTATCTCGTCGGGTGATAAATAAAAAAAACTCTTTAAAATAACTGTTCCATAATGCAACTTTCCTTTTTGTAGAGAGAAAAATAGCCAAACGTAGAAAAATTCTTCATATATATAAATATATATATATATATATATATATATATATATAGTAGATACAAAAATAAAATTGCAGACGACAAAAAGAGAAGGGAACACTTAATCCAGCGAGAAAAGTATTGAAAATAACCATTAACCGACATGGATGTATAAACGCCCTCTTGCAAGCAGCATGTCACGAGTACACACGCTCATATAAGCATTAGTCAAAATGTGAGCATGCTCACACGCGAGGTTAGGCGCACTCATAATTACAAAGGGAGTTAGATATTTAGTAGGTGTTTAGAAGAACGGGGAAACTTAAAGTAAATTTATCTATACCTTAAAATAAAATAAAATAAAATTACACTAAGTTAACGGTTACTCAAAATTCATTCTAACTGTATTGTGCAAATGTACATTTATATGCGTATAGGCGTCTCCATAGTCTTTCAGAAATTTCGTTAGTCCACAGAATAGACAGGGATTCCTGGCCTAAAGCTGGCAACATGATTACGATAACGATTCTTTAATGAATCAGCCGTTTGCCCAATGTAAACATAGGGCCCTCATCTTGTGTGCACGGTACATTTATATACAAGATTTGTACTCATATAGAGATTCATCAAAGGACATTTTGATTTATCCTTGCATGAGCATTTATCGTTTTTATTTGTACAAAAATCAGTCCTGACTTCATTTACCGGCGTTGTTATCGTGCTAGCTATACCATGAATATTTCTACTACTACAAAGTTTACTACTACAAATCTCTCTCTGTCTCTGTCTCTGTCTCTCCCTCTCTCTGTCTCTGTCTGTCTGTCTGTCTGTCTGTCTCTCTCTCTCTCTCTCTCTCTCTATATATATATATATATATATATATGCGAGTAAATCATGTCCCAGAAGAGTTCAATAGGGTTCATATCTGGTAACTGGCTTGGCCATGATAACTTCTTGATGTCATTCTCTTCCAACAAATGATGGGTTATTTAACCGTATGACAAGAAGCTCCATCTTTCGTAAATAGTCTTCTTTAATCATCTCGCCACTAGAGAAGATTGGAAGGAGTCCTTTCTGCAATATGGATACAAATTTATCTGAGTTTATATTTCTCTCACACTCCAGCAGCTTTGATCAATCATTGCTCCAAATTGCTCCTCAGACCATCACAGAACAGCTGCTGTGTTTCAGTGTTGGCTGCAATCTTTTCACATCAAATTCTTGATAACATCCTCCAGACCCATACTCGACCACTATCAGGGAATACAGCAAATCTGGACTCATCAGAGAATATGACAATGTCCTAGAATGCTAGTGACCATTCCACCATCACATTGGCTCAATCTTTTCTCCACTTGAGGTTGGCTGGTCGAAGAAGTGGCTTCCGTCTTGCTACTCTGCCATCGTAACCAAGTATGTAGAGATACCTGACAGCTGTTCTGGGACTGACATCAACTTCTGCCGTGTCAGAAGCCTTGCCACGAGGGATATCATCCACACTTCTCTTAGCAAAGCAAAGGGTCCTCTCAGAGTGCGCTGGTTTATCGGTAGGAGATGATGTGGATTCCTTCCCCTCTCTGGTGAATTGCACACTCACAGTATCAAATTGTAGAAAGCGGGATCCCGAGGTTTTATGCGATTTTACACTGACTATGCCCCCCTTCAGAGTAACCCACAATACGGCCTCTTTGAAATTCAGAAAGTTCCAAGACTCTTTTTCTACATGATTAAACAGTCACATATGCAACTTGATACATAAAATGCTAATTAATAAAAGATATAAACCTTTACAAGTTAAAATAACCATAAAACGATGTTTTATGAGGTGCTTACTTACTTCTGTCGCG